>NW_026112328.1:0-107500 GCF_024679095.1 Eriocheir sinensis | reverse complement strand
TATAATTTACACCAAAAAAATCATGGACTCAACAAAATATTTAGATTTTTTTCTAATACTGATCCAAGATTTCCCCAAATTAGCCAGTTTCCTTAGATTCGTTACTATAATAATTTTGGGGGAAAATTTCATCAATTATTGATGAAATTTCCCAATCTAGTGTAATTTCCCCCCCAAAGAGGGAGCCCTATAGCTGCTTCTCTAGCTGATACCTCTTCCCCAACTTCTTCATTCAGTCAAAATATGTACAATTTTTGTTTAACTGTGGATTTCAACACTTCAAAATACTAAACCTTAATTTCACTTGCAATAGATTAAATAATGTTATTTTATAAGCTTCTTCAATTAAAGAATAAGGCCCTATCATAAAAAAAACGGTCACAAAACAAATTTTGAACCACAGTGACCTTGATGACCCTCAAAACTACCTTTAAATTCAAAATTTGAGATGGTTATTTCCACCACATCATTTTACCTCCCCACAATGGAAGTATTCCACATAGATGCCTACTATTAACATGTGATGCCCTAAAAAAAATATATATATATATATATATATATATATATATATATATATATATATATATATATATATATATATATATATATATATATATATATATATATATATATATATAGGGAAGTGAGGAGGGAGACGGGAGGATACAGAAAGAAGGATGGAGGTGGGAAATATGGGAGGTGGGTGGGTGTTTGGGGTGGGGGACGCGTCCTCTGAAAGTGTGGACGTGACCTCCTGGCTTCGGCTTAATATACGAGAGTAAACTCCTTCGTAAACGCATATAGCAATATGATATGTGGGCCATAAATTATGTAGGGGTGTAAAGGCTTGGTGAAATACCATACTGATCCGACAATTTGTTTAGGAATTATTTGCGAAAAACAGTGTAACACGGCCAGTGAAACCCATAGTAGGCCCCTAGTGTATCATTCAGTATATCTATTTAGAGGAACTATATGTCACTTGCAGTCGAAAATCACCAACAACTATGCATGGGGCGTCCTTCGGAGTGAAAGAAGTCATTTATAAAGTAGCCGTCGACCGTGACGGACGTCCGTCCCCACTCTGCTGTGAGCGGCGGGTTAGAACCGCGCTCACCGAGCCATTTACCGCAGAGCAGCCGCGTAACAGCCTTCAGTAAGGCATAGTTCCATGGCCTGTGTTATATCCATGGGACTTCTTCACTGTGGGTGATAGATATATCTATATATATATATATATATATATATATATATATATATATATATATATATATATATATATATATATATATATATATATATATATATATATATATATATATATATCCTAGCACAAGTAGTTTGTTGAGATGTTTTCTGTCGGTCAAAGACAGTTCAGCAATATATATATATATATATATATATATATATATATATATATATATATATATATATATATATATATATATATATATATATATATATATATATATATATATATATATATATATATATATAATATATATATATATATATATATATATATATATATATATATATATATATATATATATAGTGAAACTTTTGCTATTGCGCTGGACATATCAAAAGCTTTTGATAGGGTCTGGCACAAATCTTTGCTTTCTAAACTACCCTCCTATGGAGTATGCATCTCATGTGTGGGGGGGCTCCACTCACACAGCTCTTCTGGACAGAGTGGAGGCAAAGGCTCTTCGTCTCATCAGCTCTCCTCCTCATACTGATAGTCTTCTACCTCTTAAATTCCGCCGCAATGTTGCCTCTCTTTCTATCTTCTATCGATATTTCCACGCTGACTGCTCTTCTGAACTTGCTAACTGCCTCCCCCCTCCTGCGGCCCCACTGCACTCGACTTTCTACTCATGCTCATCCCTATACTGTCCAAACCCCTTATGCAAGAGTTAACCAGCATCTTCACTCTTTCATCCCCTCCGCTGGTAAACTCTGGAACAATCTTCTTCATCTGTATTTCCTCCTGCCTGACTTGAACTCTTTCAAGAGGAGGGTATCAGGACCCTCTCCTCCAAGCTGACTTATCTTTCGGCCACCTCTTTGGATTCTTTTAGGAGCAGCAGTAGCGGCTTTTTTTTTATTAATGTTTACTTTTTGCCCTTAGGCTGTCTCCTTTGCTGTAAAAAAAAAAAAATATATATATATATATATATATATATATATATATATATATATATATATATATATATATATATATATATATATATATATATATATATGCACATACATAGAGAGATAGAGAGATAGATATAAATAGATAAATAGATAGATAGATAGATAGAGATAGAGAGAGAGATGTAGATATATATAGATAGATAGATATATAGTTCGTTAGATAGATAGATAGATAGATAGATGTAGATAGGTATATGTAGATAGACAGATATAAATGGATAGATGTAGATAGATAGATATAGATGGATATATAGATGTAGATGGACAGATATAGATGTATAGATAGGTAGATGTAGATAGGTAGATATTGATAGATAGATAGATGGATAGACTGAAGTATTGAAATCTACTCTCTCTATAGAAAGGTTACGGAGATCCCTGATCGAAGTTTATAAATGGATGAAGGGCTTTAATAATTAAAGGGGATGTCAATATGGTTTTGGTGTTTAAGAACCAGGAAGGATATACGTAGCAATGGATTTAAGTTTGATATATTAAGATTCAACAAAGACATTAGCAAGAATTGGTTTACCAATATAGAGTGGTGGATGGATGGAATAGACTTGGCAGTCATGTTAATTTTATGGGTGCCAATACCATAGATACATATTCAAGAAGGGCTGGATAAAGTCATGGATAGTGTCGAGGTAATTTAGGTGGGGTTATGATTACAGGACCTGCTTTTATTGTGTAGGCCAACTGGCCTCTTGCAGACTCTTTACGTTCTAAGGTTCTTATAGAGAGAGAGAGAGAGAGAGAGAGAGAGAGAGAGAGAGAGAGAGAGAGAGAGAGAGAGAGAGAGAGAGAGAGAGAGAGAGAATAATTTGTCCTTCTGATCTTTCTTCTTCTCTTCGAGTTGAACCTGTTTTAGCATGACACAGACTGACTTGCTTAAAAATATGTATGAAACAATTGAGCTGGTAATTGCACCAAACTGGCTGGAAGAAAAGTATAAGAGCTAGTAATCCTCCATAATGCGAAGTACAAGGTACCCTTAAGTAGAGATAGCTGAACTGGATCATACCAGCAGTAACCATGCATATTAGTCTACCAACCAAACCTGGAAAACTCTCTCTCTCTCTCTATATATATATATATATATATATATATATATATATATATATATATATATATTTGTTTTTTTTTTTTTAGGCATCGCATGCTAGTAGCAGGATCTATGTGGAAATACTTCCATTGGAGCAGAGGTAAAATGATGTGGGTGGATACCATCTCAAAATTTGAATTTAAAGTGTAATTTTGAAGGTCACTGAGCAAGGTCACTGTGGTTCAAATTTTGTTTTTTGGACTGATTTTTTAATGATAGGACCTTTCTTTAATTGAAGTTAGCTTATAAATTTACATTGTTTTATCTATTGCAAAAAGTGAATTTCTTAAGATTTAGTGTTTTAAAGTGTTGAAAATCCACAGTTAAACAAAAAATGTAGCCTAAGTATATTTTTTACTGAATGAAGAAGTTCGGGAAGATGTATCAGAGAAGCTAGTGGCTAGGGGTTCTCGCATGTTTGAGAAATTACATTTAGATTGGGAAATTTCACCAATAATTGATGAAATTTCCCCATAATTATTTTAGTAACAATTAAATCTAGAAACTGGTAGTAATCGGGGAAATTCTTGGATCATATTAGAAAAAAGATTAAATAATTTGTGGAGTCCTATAATTTTTGGCGTAAATTATGTCATGCCTCGACGAGCTTATTTTCGTTTCTATTTCCCAACACGACCTCTTGCGTGTATCGCTACAACACATGAGAAATTAATCAAGACCAGGAGAGGGTATTTCCCCGGCTCCTGGGATTGAACCCAAGGACTAGTGTGACGGGAGAGCCACTCACTGAGTCGGCCAAAGAGGTACCCCACTGGCTAAGTTGGTTATGGGAGGCCTGTTCATCGAAGGGCGTCGCCATGCACCACAATTATATATAAATAAATTACTGCAACTCATATTAAAATATTTATATGATCTCCTATACACACCATATTATTCCTGTAGGCCCACCTTTGACTGCTTTCATTGGCTTCCCTTCGTCTTAATATAGTTGATAATATATGATTTGGAGTACAAATAGTCAAACCTTTCTAGTGCCTTTCGTCAAGTTGTTTCCTATCATTGCTCAATGAAATTATCCAGGGTTACACAGATAAAATGCTTCATACTCTCATTACAAGTCAATAAATTATAGGGTTGATGTACCTACCTACCTGTAGGCTGCCAACTCCATTCTGTGATGATGAAGATGATAGTCAGTGGAAATGAAGGCCAGTATTTTTTTTTTCACCAAAGCATAGTTAATTCTACCTATTACACCTATTCAGTAATGGATGAAGATGATAGTGGAAATAAGGGCCAGGATTTTATTTATTTTTTCTTACCAAAGCATAGTTAATCTATGTGTTACACCTCATTCTGGTCATGGATGGCTGCAGATGATAGTCAGTGGAAATAAGGCCAGTATATTTTATTTTTCTTACCAAAGCATTATTAATTCACATGTTACACCTATCTCAGTTGTAGGATGCAGAGATGGATAGCTGGTGGAAATATTAGGCACAGGATTTTATTTTTTCTTTGCTAAATTATCGAACACTATAATTTCATGCCTATATATAGGTAATGTGTAATTACAATGTGTTTATATATTTCTACTTTTTAAAATTAAAGGCAAAATATGTAAGCTGTTGCTATATCATAGTACTGTTCTTTCTCTAGTGTCCAACAGGTATAATATTTGCTACATCTACAAAGCATCTCTGGTTAATCTGGTATATAGTTTTGCTAAAAGATATGTCACTGATATGTTGATTTGTGATGGTCTAATGGAAATAGAAATTTATATTTTTAAGCGCTAAACATATTTAGTATCAGTGTTAACCCTAGGTAGTTACATTATAAAAATATTAACACTTTATGCATTTTAGATACATAGTAGCAGGAATAATGGCAAGTAAAAGAGCTGGCACAATATTAAGGTAGTGTTGTATAATTCTGGGAAATTGTGAGAAGTGTACCTCATGTTTCATTAGTAACCAAAGACATTGCACCATTTGATGTGGCTAGTGGTCTCCTCACCGCTGAGGATTGAGGCAAACAATATCTCTCATAGCTAATGCTAAACAACGACTCATTGATGGAAGTGTAGCTACAGTTCCATGCTGCTCTCAGAAGGCACCACTTTCAAATTTTTTTGCAGATTGTGAGTCAAGTAGCCATTTCCACTCAGCAGTGTGTGCAGAAATCTATCAAAGCTGACAATTGTTGTTGCAGCGATTACTGAATGCTGTCACTTCTGGTGGTGCAGGTCAGACAGTGGAAATGGAATCTATATTCTCAAGCATGAGCTGTCCCCTGTTCCTGTCCTTGGCCAAGCCTGGAGGTCAGATGAACTCAACACCAAAGGCAGACCTTGTCAGTATCCTGATGTCTGAATAAGGTACCCACAGAGGTTTTGGAAGTTGTTGACATGAAGACCTGTAAGGATTGATGGACATGCACTTATCCAGACACTGGGAAAGCCTCATGGGTGCCAAACATTTGGTGACTATGCTGAGGTCTTTATATGCAATGTGACACCAATTTGGAGAATACATAACGAGAGTTGATGCAGTGTTTGACCACTGTATTGAGAGGAATCAATCAAGACTGCTACTCGATCAAAGCGAGTGGGTAAGAGGAAACTTGATTCGAAGACCACTGATTGCTCATGATGTTCCACTTCTTCAGGTCTGAGAAGTTTCATTGCCTTGAAGAAAACAAGGCAGATCTTACCAGGTTCCTGTCTGGAGGCAATCATACAGAAGGGTGTGGATCTTCCAGCTAGCTTTGAGCTTGTGACTGGAGGTGTGGATTTTCTAACGCAACTGAAGCTAGATCAACAAGTAGGCAAACTGTTCGACTTCAAGGAAATCATGAAGAAGTTGATACAAGACTGACTCCATTCATGTGAGGCAGCCACTGAAGGCTATGAAAGGCTGCTTATCAAGTCCAGTGATAAAGATGTGATGCTGCTTCTCCCACATTTTATGCCAGGCAAGGCAGCAGAGGTATGGATGATCTCTAACAGCAAGGAAGAGGAAATGCTATCCAATACACACAGTATCCGAGAGACTCACGACCTATTAGGGAAAACCTGCTCGGTTTTCATGGTCTAACAGGATGTACATAAACTCTGCTTACAGTGGCCATGGCAAGAAGACATGTTGGGCAATTTTCCATAGTCAACCATTCCTGGTTAGTGGAATTGGCCGTGATGGAGAACTTACACCAATTGAGCAGTTTGTGTGCCTCCTCTATGGTTCTTCTACATTATTAAATGTTAACCAAGCCAGGCCCAGCTCTTAAGAAGGCCATCAATGCCCTTGAGATGTTGCCTCCAGCTAGGGATGCACTGAAACTGCACATTTTACATGACAACCACCCGCAAGGATTTGGCTGCAAGCAGATCAGGAACACATCCAGATATCATATCCACTGGACACATCAGCTTGGATAAAGGAAAAAGTTTCCTGATTCCTGTGTGAAGAACACTTCCTCCTATCCCAGATGCTTGTCTTCAGCTTGTAACCTGTGCATGCAAATCCAAATGTAGGGACAACTCAATGCTCCTGCTTCAGGAAAGGTCTCA
The DNA here is from genome assembly GCF_024679095.1 of Eriocheir sinensis. Taxonomy (NCBI): domain Eukaryota; kingdom Metazoa; phylum Arthropoda; class Malacostraca; order Decapoda; family Varunidae; genus Eriocheir; species Eriocheir sinensis. The sequence continues at coordinate 100,655 of NW_026112328.1, read as the reverse complement.
AGTGCACTCCTGGCTGTGCCTGTGATGCAGTAGCCTGTTTTAACCCAGCAGCCCCAGAAATTGTAAATGGTTCATCTGAACTTGTATAGTTTATTCAGTCCATAAAGGCATAACATATTTGCATTAATTGTAATTACTGAAAAGGAAAGAGTACTGCGTTTGTGACTATTATATGTTTGTGTCAACAACTTATTTACATGTATACAATTAACTGTTTGAGTAGAATAATTGCATGGCTTGTGTGTATTGCACTTCAAACAACTTATAACCCTAAAGCCTAAAATTACCAAGCATCCTTTGATTTTATTGGATAAAAAAATATCTGTTCATGCTGTTTGACTTTGAAAGTCAAAGTTCAGGGTGGCATCCACCCACACCTTTTTCTTCACTCTATGACTGATTGATCTGGCAAGGATGCTCAAGCTATTAACACTATATTAGACAACTTACCCATTGTATTCCATTACATTTTACCTCCAAACTTTGATCATGTTCTGCCCCTCCTTCAGAATAGTGGTGGTTCTGGTTTCGCTGAAATGTTTGAGTAAGATATGTTGGAGTTGAATAAGTAATTGACCTCCACATTCAAAACTACTCGAGTAAGAAAATCAAGGTCCAGAAGCTATGAAGATAAATCCTATTTATTCAAAGAACTACCTACAATGTGCACTTACTCAATTCATTAAAGGGGCAAGTAGAGGAGTTAGGCTGGGGAGGAAGTTGTAAAATGATGACAGCAGACTTTTTCCAACAAAAGGGGTACAAATTGATATGCTAGCATGTGGAAGATAGTTTTGAAATCTAAATAATGAATTCACTGGAAACATTATTCTTTATTTAAGCTTAATAGAGCATGTAGTCCGGTGACACGTAGTAACAGCTTGCACGGCGAGCATACACTAAATACAAAGTTTTTTGCTACCTAAAAGCATTTACCTTGGTGAGACTTATAATTTCACAATGAAACACTTTTAGACAATCGAGATTAGTAAACCATGCACTGTTTTCCCCATTAAACAAGCAGATTCCCTAATACAATACAAAAACTCATTATGTAAAGACTTTAAAAATTATATTCCTCATATCCACAAGATGCTATTACTGCCACAGTTCAGAATTCTACAAGATCAAAGGAGAAACAATTATGTTTTTGATCCTGACAAAAGGAATGTTTGATTCAGCCATATTATAATAATTCATTGACTATTTCAGCAGTACTCATTTATAAACTGTTCATGAAAGTTGTTCTGGTAAGAGTATATAACTGCAAGTGTGCACACAAACATTGTCCTCAGAACTTTAGCTTTTGTGTTCTATGATATCGCTTGTTCTAGACAAGACAGCCAAAGATAATAATAGATCATGACATTTTTTTTTTCAAACTGATATTCCACACAAGTTGACAGTACTGAAAAGAATGAAAAAAATCCGGAGTTAGATAGTTCCGCCTCAAGGAAGTCCTTGACTCAAGTATAAGAAAGGAAGGTAAGATTGCAGGAAGACAGGGAATTGCAGGCCTCTAGGTTAAAAGCTGCAGAACGCTTAACCTTTGACCTACTATCATTTCCGACTGGGGCAAAAGAAAATTAGTTTCCTTCAACGCCTCAAAACTCAATTTCTTCACCTATCAACTTGACACAACCTTCCAAATAACAATCCCCTATTCTTCAACAACACTCAACTGTCCCTTTTTCCACAATTCATATTCTTGGCCTTTACCTACCTTCAAAATCTGAATTGAAACTTCATAGCTCCTTTCTTACTAAATCAGCATCCCTGAGGTTAGGTGTTCTGTACTGTCTTGGCCAGATCTGTTTTCCTCACAGTTGCTATTTATTTACAAGGGCCTTGTCCGTCCCCATATGGAATATGCATCTCACATGTGGGGGGGATCCACTCATGTCCCTTTTGGACAGAGTGGAGTCAAAGGCTCTTTGCCTTGTCAACTGCCCTGCTCTTTCTCGCAAGCTTCCTCCCCTCAAACTCCACCCCAATGTTGCTTCATTTTCTATCTTTTATCACTACTTTCATGCTGACTGCTCTTCTGAGTTTACTAACTGCATGCCTCCCCTCCTCCTGCTGCCCCGCTGCACCCGACTTTCTACTGTAGCTCATCCTTTTCTTATCTATATCCCTTATGCAAGAGTTAACCAGAATCCCCAATCTTTCATTCCTTCTACTGGTAAACTCTGGAACAGCCTTCCTTTATCTGTATTTCATCGTGCCTATGACTTGAACTCTTCCAAGAGGAGAGTATCACCATCCTCTTGACACTCTCTTTGCAGGGGCAGCGAATAGCGGGCTTTTTTGTTTGAATATATTTTTTCCCTGGAGCTGCTTCCTTTGCTGTAAAAACAAACAACATATATTGAAGAAAGGGGTGAAGAGGAAAGCATTGAAAATATCTCACTTCCCATGAACATGCCATAAGCCCGGTCTATATATTATAACAAAGATGAGAAATAATCATCGGAAATGCTTAGGAAATCATTCTCAAATCATGAACTTGAAAAGATAACTGAACACCAGCTCTGGGTCCCCCTCCTCTAAGAAGTATTAGCTGCTCATGGTGAGGGTGTCATGGATGCTAAGCCACTCATTGTCGCCCAGTATGTGTCAGTGGTCTAGTGCCTGACTAAAAAACTGCAATGGAGGTTAGTCAACACATATGACAGGTCCTTCACAGGACTGCTTCCCAGCAACAGAAGTAAAGTGTTGGTATTTGAGAGAAGTAAGAGTGAAGTGGTTAATTTTAATTGTTCATACAGGTTGAAAGTTGACTGTCCAAAAGAATGTAACATTAAACTGAATGGAGAAAGGATGGAGGAGGTGAATGAATTTAAGTATTTTGGTTCGATCATGTGTAAACATGAAAGCATGGAAGGTGAGACCAGAGAAAGATTTGAACAGGAGAGAAGAGTGATTGGGTCCCTGGAGAGTATGATAAAAATAAGGACAGTTGACATGACGGTGACAAAGGGATTATATGATGGAATAATTGTGCCGACAATCACTTATGCAAGTAAGATGTGGACAGGGAATGAAAACCAAAGATCCAGGATACAGGCAGTAGAAATGAGCTTCCGAAGAAGAGCTTGTGGGGGAAGGAGAATAGATGAATAATAATAATAATAATAATAATAATAATCAAAGTGCCTGGATCAGTTATGTAAGCATGGTAGGAGGGGAGAGATAAGAGAAAGGGCACAAGGAAGAAGGATGGTAGGGTCTTTGTGACGAATCATGAATGGCAGAAGTGTAGTGCGGCGACGGCCTGATGAACGAGCCTCCCATAACCCACTTAGCCAGTGGGGTACCTCTTTGGCCGACTCGGTAAGGAGTGGCTCTCCCACACGCTTGGTCGCGGGTTCAATCCCAGGCAGCCGGGGAATACCTCTCCTTGTTGTGATTAATTTCTCGTGTGTTCATACACGAGAGGACGGGGACCAAGAGAGTAATAGAAAAGAGAATAGAAAATCCCGTCATTAAAGAAGTGAGAGCATGGAGGTAAAGCGGGATTTGAGAAATACAATAATAGTACCAACCCTCACATATGACAGTGAAACGTGGGCCTGGAATGAAAGTCAGAGGTCTAGAGTGCAGACAGTGGAACTGAGTTAATTGAGGAGTGCTTGTGGTGTGAGTAGAATGGATGGAATGAGTAATGAAAGTGTACGTAGCATTTTGGAATGTGTCACAGGGGTGAAGGAAGAAGTGGAGGGTGGAAGAAGTGTAGCGACAGACTTTAAAGTGGTTTGGCCACATGGAGCAAAATGGAGGAGAGTAAGATGACCAGAAGGGTGTATGTGAGTGAGATAGAGGGGGGGAATGCTAGAGGACGACCTCCAGTGAAATGAAGGGATAGGGTGCAAGAGTACGTTAGGGAGGGGGGGGAAAGATCTTTGAGAAACTTTGAGCAGGCAAGGAGGGAGTGTCTGGATAGAGAAATGGAAGCTCTTTCTGCCAGTGGCTATCCCCTGGTGGGAGCTCCTAGGAGCAGGCGCCGGCGGAATGATGATGATGATGTATATAACAAATATGGTATGGTTAGTAAAGACGGATATGAAATGTGGAAAGATTGAAAGGGTTAAAATGCAGTATCCTGAGATGGTTTGGCCAAAAGGAAAGGATGCTGGAGAGCTAAAAGTTGAAGAGGATGTATACGAAAAGGTTGATGCGTGACTCAAAGAGGACGCACCCCAGTGAAATGGGAGGACAGAGGTTGAAGTATGTGAGAGAAAGGAGCGAGGAGTGTAAGAGGATTAGAGGATGCAAGGCGGGAATGTAAGGACAGGAATAAATGGAGACTTCTGCCATGGCCATCCCCTGTATTAAAAAAAATAATAAATAAATAAATAAAATAAGAAGAAAATAATGAAACAAAATAAACAAGCAAAAATATATATCCAGTGTAAATAAGAGAGAGAGAGAGAGAGAGAGAGAGAGAGAGAGAGAGAGAGAGAGAGAGAGAGAGAGAGAGAGAGAGAGAGAGAGAGAGAGAGAGAGAGAGAGAGAGAGAGAGAGAGAGAGAGAGAGAGAGAGAGAGAGAGAGAGATTTACATAGATTTACATAGAAAATCAGACCACACAGACCCCATGGTCCAGACTAGGTGGTCTGTCCTGAAACCTAAGTGATTTTACATTAATCAGATGGCTCCAAAACGTTGCTTTTCTACTCTAGTTAATAATAAGTTCAAGGAAGTGACGGTCGAGCTTGTTTTTAAAGGAGTCAATCGTGTTACACTGGACCACTGATGGTGGGAGCTATTCCATTATCGCACTACAACGCTGGTGAAGAAAAATTTGTGCAGTCTGAATTTATTTGTTCACATTTGAGTTTTGTGACATTTTTAATCGTTCGCAAAGTGTCATCTATCATAAACAATTTTGTTCTGTTTGCATTCGTGAAACCATTAAGTATTTTAAAACATTCATCAGTTTTCCTCGGAGGCGACGCTTTCAAGAGAGAACATGTTAAGGGTGGAAAGCCTTTCTTCGAGGATTTGTTGCGCAAGGAAGGATCATTTTGTTGCTTGACACTGAACACCTTCTAGTTTAGCAATGTCCTTTGCATGGTGGGGAGACCAAAACTGTACCAAGATATTCCAAGTGGGGTCTGACTAAACATTGTAGAGCCGGAAGTATTACATCTTTATTCTTGAATAAAAAGTTTCTTTTAATGAAGCCCAACATTCTGTTCGCTTATTTGCTGCATCGATGCATTGATGTGAGAATTTGAGGTTTGATGCTATTTTAATCCCCAGGTCCTGAACGCATTGAACGCCAGTGAGTTTAACGGCCATTTCACATTTCGTAACGACTTCTTATTTTTTGTTCCAACTTGAAGGACCTGGCACTTGTCTATGTTAAAGGCATCTCCCATTTATCCAACCAAGTTGAAATTGAAATTTTGTGCAAATCTTGGAGGCTTTGCCTGTCTTCGCCAGTGAGAATCGAAAATAATCTTGTGTCATCTGCAAATTTACTAATGTGATTATTGAGTCCAACATCCACGTCGCTGATGTAAATAATGAAGAGCACTGGCCAAGAACTGAGCCCTGAGGGACGCCACTAGTGACCGGCGCCCACTCTGAGTTAAATCCACAATCACAACTCTTGTTGTCTGTTGCTCAACCAATTCGCGATCCATTGGTTTACTTGACTGTCAATGCCTATTTGCTTTAATTTATAAAGTAATTTATGATGTGGGACTTTATCAAACGCTTGAAATCAAGATAGACTACGCCCACTGATTTGGTTACGCCATAAATTGAGAAGAGATCATTATAAAAGGTCAGTAGGTTTGACAGGCAGGATCTTTTGTTACGGAAGCCATGTTGTGAATCCCCAATTAATGAGTGGCTGAGGTAACTCACAATTTTGTCTCTAATTATGCTTTGGGAGTAGCTGATCTACAATTGAAGTGAGAGAGAGAGAGAGAGAGAGAGAGAGAGAGAGAGAGAGAGAGAGAGAGAGAGAGAGAGAGAGAGAGAGAGAGAGAGAGAGAGAGAGAGAGTTAGAGAGAGAGAGAGAGAGAGAGAGAGAGAGAGAGAGAGAGAGAGAGAGAGAGAGAGAGAGAGAGAGAGAGAGAGAGAGAGAGAGAGAGAGAGAGAGAGAGAGAGAGAGAGAGAGAGAGAGAGAGAGAGAGAGAGAGAGAGAGAGAGAGAGAGAGAGAGAGAGAGAGAGAGAGAGAGAGAGAGAGAGAGAGAGAGAGAGAGAGAGAGAGAGAGAGAGAGAGAGAGAGAGAGAGAGAGAGAGAGAGAGAGAGAGAGAGAGAGAGAGAGAGAGAGAGAGAGAGAGAGAGAGAGAGAGAGAGAGAGAGAGAGAGAGAGAGAGAGAGAGAGAGAGAGAGAGAGAGAGAGAGAGAGAGAGAGAGAGAGAGAGAGAGAGAGAGAGAGAGAGAGAGAGAGAGAGAGAGAGAGAGAGAGAGAGAGAGAGAGAGAGAGAGAGAGAGAGAGAGAGAGAGAGAGAGAGAGAGAGAGAGAGAGAGAGAGAGAGAGAGAGAGAGAGAGAGAGAGAGAGAGAGAGAGAGAGAGAGAGAGAGAGAGAGAGAGAGAGAGAGAGAGAGAGAGAGAGAGAGAGAGAGACTTCCCTTGCCACTTCACTTGGATTTCCATGGGCAGGGGCCAGGGGAACCTCTCGTTGCAGGGAGGGAGCCAGGCGAGCTTCACACTGCTGCTGTCCCTCCAGGCTCTTCAGCTCAGCAGGCAACCTTGGGAAGGGTGAATGATGTGTTAGGCTGTTTATCTTAGTGTATCATGGCTCAGCTTATAAAGTTTTGCAGGTGCAGTATTACCCCTGTGTGTATTATATAGCAGTAATGTCACCACAATCTAAAGCGGACAGTAATGTCAGTCTTCTAACACAAAAAAAATCTAGCACGTACATACAAAGAGGAATTTTAACGGCATACTTTCTTTTTCGCAAAGTTGGGCGTGTGTAATACCTGGGTATCAAGTATGTCAAAGTTTAAACCATATCACTCACTGGTTTGCTTGTTTGTTTCCTTTAGTTTCATTCAAGCTCAGAAACTTAGCACAACAAATTACTGAGTCGGAAAAAAAATCCAATAGTGTTCAATAAGGGACTCCTGACTGTAAGGTGTCAGCTGATGGCTGCACAGGCCTCTGAATGCTGGAGGGCTGCAGTCCATCTCTGTGGTCCAATAAGTGTCTGAAACATGGTTCATTGAAAATTCTAAATTGAAATAAAGTCTTGCTCTCCTACCCTGAACCCTCCTGACAAGAGTAAGATATGACTAACTTCGATCATTTATTGATTGCCTGGGAAAAAAAAATCACCTTTTGAGGCATTACTGTAATTACACATCAGTACAAGCTATACACAGGTTAGTAAAACACAAAACTACAATAATTACCTGGCATCATTACATGTTCAAGATTTTCACCAATAGGAAACTTGGGACACCTCCTCCCAAGTGGCACCACAGCCACTATGCCCTCCACTGGGACTGGTGGTGTGATGATGATGTAATACAGGAGCAAGCTCCTCAAAAGACTTCACCACGAGCTTCCGAGGCTTCCCATCATGGTCCAGTCTGTACAGCATTTGATCTGTTTATAAAGGCATAATAATTACAGTATGAGAAATGCAACGAGCTTCCACACAAGGCCAATCCACAACAATGACAACAGATTTTAAACCACAGCTGCAACTTGTTTTGGCACTCATCTTTGCTTGTGAACCCTGCACCTGTGCTATAGAAAACCTGTCACCAAAGTTACATAAGAACATAGGGAAACTGCAAGAGGCTGAGTGGCTCACAGGGCAGCTCCAGAATCCTCCCACTACTCACGATGGGTGAGGTGTAGTTTTAGGATTACAGGTAGAGGCTTGATCCTCTTACCTTCAGTACGGGCGACGCCCAGCACCGCCTCCTTACTGCACCCACACCTCACTGCCACCTGTCGCCCTCGGCCCATGTAGCTATCCAGTCTACTTTACAACAAGCTATCATACCTTCACTAACTATGTTATTGCTTAGTCTATTCCATTCCCCCACCACCCTATTACTAAACCAATGCTTGCCTATATCTCCTAAATCTATACTTTTCTAATTTAAATACATTACTGCGAGTTCTATCCTGCTGGCTAATTCTCAGTACTTTACTTATATCGCCTTTGTTGTAACCTTGGACCCATTTGAATACTTCTATCAGATCTTCCCGCACTCTTCGTCTTTTCTTGTGAATGTAAGTTTAGATGTTTCAGCTATTTTGATATGGGAGGTTCTCAGCCCCTGAATCATCTTGGTCATCCTCCTCTGAACTGATTCTAGCAAGTTGATGTCCATTCTGTAGTGTGGGCACCAAAACTGGACAGCATAATCTAAGTGTGGCCTTAGTGACTTTAAGTCTATCTATCTGTCTAATCACGAGCTCCCTACTTATGTTGATGTCGGTTAATCCTTCTACCTCTTCTCTCCCTGTAGATCTGTTCTCCTGAAGTATATCATCTAATCTTTCTTGGTAAATACAGTTAAGAAATACCTATTTAACGCCTCACTCATTTACTCGCCTCTATCAATCAGTGATTCTCCTGACTTAAGCGGCCCCATCTTATCCCTAACCTTGGTGTTATTAAGCTGAAGAAGCCCTTGATTGGTCTTTGCTTCCTGGCAATTCTAATCTCATAATTACGTTTTGCCACGTGTGTTCTTCTTTACTGCTCTAGCTAAATCGTTGTAACTATCCCTTAGGTGAGTTTCCCCTTTGACTCCCAACATATAGTCCTCTTTTCCTTCCTATTTCAGTTTTAACCTGTCTGTCATCCATCGCGGGTAATTACCTGTTAACCTGACTTCCTGTGAGGTATTAACTGTTTCTGTCCTAGTTTAATCTCCCTGACCAGACTATTGTACTCACCTCCAAGCTACTGACCTGACTAGTGACCTCACCAGATTAACGCCTCTCCTGCTCTGGGTCCTGACCTACTTCTGATATCACTCCCCAAGCCTTGCAGCTGTTTTCTAACCCTCGTAGTCCGCCTTCCTGAAGTCAGGTATTAATGTGTTGTTACTGCTGACTCTATCCTCCCATTTGATATTAAATCTAATTTCCTTATGATCACTGTTACCAAATGAATCCCCAACCTCAATGTTGCGTATTATGTCCTCTCTATTAGTTAACAACAAATCCAAAATATTTTCTTCCCTCGTTAGTGTTCTAATTAACTGCTTAAGGAAACTATTCTGTATCACATTTAACAAATCCTCTTGGTCTCCGGATATAGTATCCCACTCTATGTTCCTATAATTGAAATCCCCAATTACACACACATTCCTATATCTTGACGCCCTACTAATTTCTTGTAAAAGGGGTTGGCTACTGTCCCTGTTAAGGTTGGGCGGTCTGTAAAGCAATTTTATGACACATTCTCCTTCCTACCTATTGTTTCTACCCAGAGGGATTCTGTATTGATATCTTCCTTGATTGAGTTGTTAATGACACACTTAAGATTGTTCCTGGACGAAGAGTGCTAATTTCACCCCCTTCCTGCCTATTCGATCCTGGTGGAATAACTTATACCCTTCAATCTCTAATTCTGGGAGAAAGTGTCTGTCTGCAGTGTTTATCCATGACTTTGTGGATCGCCATCATATCAAATCTCACGCACGCCTTTCCCTCAATAAATCTATATCTTATTCCTAATACTTCTACTGTTTGTATAGTACACATTTAGACCTACCCTTGCCTTACCCTGCAGCCACTATTATTATTACTACATTTAGTGTTCCCACTTGGTATTGCCATCTTAGGCCCCTTCATATTACCCTAAAAACCCTGCAGGGCCCCTAATCCATGTTCAAGGGCATCAGACAGGATCTGCACCCCTCCCATGAAGGTGAACTCCGTCCTTTGGTATAGGTGGTTCTTGCCAAAGAAACTTCCAGGTGTCCATAAAATGTCCATCCATTGGCTTTGCAATAATCTGCCAACCTGCAGTTTAATGCAATAGCCCTGACAGCCAAATGGCACCTTGGCAGAACCCCACACACCACAGGAACCCCGCCTTTGGACATAACTCTTGAAGAGCCTTCATGTAGCGACGCAGAAGCTGCTCACTACCTAACCTGTCTATGTCGCTCCTTCCGACACCAGGCAGACGATGGGTTTGACTCCCCCTGACATTCACGACTTACCCTGTCATGACATCCCTAATCCCCGCCCCAGAAAAACACACCCTGGTCCTACATGGCCTATCTTTAGCACAGAAGGCCCTATCTCACAACCTGACCTGGCTATCCCCAACAACCAAAATGTTACCTCTGGGCAGGGATTTGTCATCTCCTTCACCTCCTGCTCCCTTTCTTCACTCCTCCTCAGCTCAGAGAGAGCCTGGAAGGAGTTGCGCACACACACCCACAAGATTGGTCCTCTTCAACCTAAGCAGCTGCCATGGCTCTTGACTACCTGCCAGCCCCCATCTTGTGACGGTGTACTATGTACATCGCTTGTCTGGGGACCTGATGAATGAAGGACTCTCATTTTCTTCCTTCCTCATGGCCTCCACAGTCCTCTCCAACTCCTCTTCACAATTCTTCCAAGAGAGAGTTCACCAACTCAACTGTACCCCACCGCCAAGCCTCCCTCACTGCACCACTGTAATCTCATCCAACCAGACACGGTCAACCCAAGAGCTAGCCAGAGCACGTCCTATCACCTTGAGGACCTGAGGTGGTATTTGGTTGTATTAAATTTAACCTCCAGGTAGTTGGGACACAACCTCTGTCAATGAGCTGGACTCTGCCACTAATGAGCAGCGCGGTAGATGACACTGCATAAAAGAAGCAGTCTATCTCTCCTACATGAGGAAAAGTGGATCTTACATTAATCAGTATACCATTGCATACCTTATACTACAGCAATGAAATCAATCCTTTCTTCCCTTTCCTCTTTACTTAACTGAATTATCAAAATAAATCATTATTAAGCTGATGAGAAAATCATGAACACAAAATGCCACCAAAAAGTGTACATTCTTCAACACATGTAAACCACTTTAATTTCAAATCTTTGGCTTTATTTATTCCAGATAACAGCAGACTTTCAAACATATGATCAATCAAAACAATCACTTGCCTTATTCATCCCACTGGAAGTGACATGCCCATCGCAAAAACTTCTCCTCAGCTGCTCAGCACACTTAAGTCCAGGAGGCATGCTTTCTGGTCCTCAGCAGAAGCGACCATACAGGATGTTGTCTTCGCAAAACCTTTGTCTGCAGGCCAACTCATATTCCTCAACAGCAGTATAGTTGAACCTGATGATGAATTTTAATTGTCAATATTATGCTTCACTGCAACCAGTCAAGTAAAAGTTGCATGTCAACTGACAGACACAGAAAATAATGACAAGTGGTATGTCTTTTTCTGAAACAATACATAGTAATATAAACATTTTCATATTCAATTCAAACCCAGGTTAAGAAAGAAAATGAAATTCTGTGCAGATGACAAAAAATTCAGTGACAATACTTTTAGAGGGAAATTTACTGAACACAATTCCCTTCAATACTTTAGAGGGAAATCTTACTGAACACAATTCCCTTCTTTATTTGTGCATGAATTTTGGTGAATATTCACAGTACTCCCCACCAATAATAATGGATGAAATGTTAATCTTGTCACATCTTTTGATGTTTTGAATCGAATCTTTTTGTTCCAAATCCCCAGCTTTTGCCACTGGCCACTTACAGTGCCCTCTGGGAAAGTATATATTGGTTTGCCAGAAAATATACTTGTCCCAAGTAACTAAACCTAACCTGACCATATCTATCCTAACTAACCTGACATAACCCTAACCCTTCGAGTTACTTGTGAAAACTCCTGCCATAAAAAGAAAAAAAAAATGTAGAGACATTATATATAGCTGATTTACAAGATGCACCTCTCTCTCTCTCTCTCTCTCTCTCTCTCTCTCTCTCTCTCTCTCTCTCTCTCTCTCCCCATTATCTTTACATGGAATGGGGATGAGACTAATTGGTCTTTAGTTTAAGGATCACTGCAAGACCCTTTCTTATAGATGGGACACACATGAGATAATTTCCATAATTGTGGTAGAGTACCAGAGGACATGGATAGATTAAAGAGGTAAGAGAAAGTGGTAGACTAACTTGAGGCATATTCCTTTAAAACTCTAGGATGAAGACTCGTCAGGCCCCATTGCGCTATCTACTTTTAGGGGCCCCTCAATTGGAGTTCAACTGTTGTGCCATCTATGGGCACTCCTTTATTTAATTATGTAGGTTCATTATACCTCAAAGTAGAATTAATTAAAGTTGATCATTTAAACCACAGAGTAAAATTAGTAGTTTATTCACCCAGTCTTATGGAGGCATCATTATCGCACACAGGATCATCACCTGCCCAAGTAAAATAGGTAACACGACTTTAAGAAAGTTACTTTGAGGTAATTATTGTTCAGAGATTCTAATGGTGAACTAAGGGTCATAGGACAGGGCCCACTTAATTAGAGGTTTGCTTACGTATTTTACATCACTAATTACATTTTGTAAATACCATGAATACAGGTTAACATTAACACCTTAAACTAACATGCACACATGGCAATAAGTAGCACCAACATAATAACAGTTTCCACCCACACGGGGAAACACAGACTCCACCATTCCACACCTTACTCCTGCTAAGTCCTAACTAAAACTAGTGAGTGTTTGCGCTTATCCATTGTTACCCCTGAGAACGACACATAATACCACCCTTTTGGCCTCTCCTTCTTCTTCTTCTTCTTCTTCGTGGGTGTTTTATAGCTAGGTTAGGCTGTGGGGCCCACAGCCTCTAGAGCCCTGGGGTCAGTCCTTCCACAGGCAGCTTCCAGAACGCAGCTTCAAAAAGTGTTTGCTCTCTTGCTCTTGCATGTACAGTGACCCGTTGGAGAGTCAGGCCTAGTAGTAGTAGTCGGTCGGGAGTGCCTTTGCTCTTTGTAACGGCACTTCCCTGATGTGTCTACTGTCTGGGCTCTTATTATTTTCTTTTTCTTCATTCTTTTTCTCTTATTGTCCAAAACTTGTGTACTGTTGTTTTCGTTTGTTCGGTGTGTGTTCATTTTCAAATAAATTTTTTTCCAATGGTGTCGTCCTCTTCTTCCTCACGTAAGGCTGCTTTGCAGCTTCACGCACTTTTGCTCTTTCCTCTGCATATAGGCCGGGCAATTGAGCAGGAAGTGCGTCGGTGTCTTCGTTTTCAGCTTGGGCACATGTCACACTTGGCTTCTCTTGCCGGTGTTCGTTTCACGTCTTTAGTTGTATGTTGTTTGTCCTGCATCTGAATAGCACTTCTGAGGGCTTCTGGTTGTTGGTGTATACCTCCTCTTGTCCCCTCCTCCCAACTCCTGTCTCCATTTTCTATATATCTTAAGGCTTGCTTTCTTCATTCATTTGCCTCTTCCACTCTCTGTATCCACCTCTCTCATTCTCTGCTTTATACTCTCCTTTGTCTCATTCCTCACACTCACACTACAGTCCCTCTGTTGCTCTTTTAGTTCATCTGCCAACAAATCTTTCACCCACCTACTTTGTCTCTTCTCTATCATCTCCCTCTCCCACCTTCTCTCACCAAATCGTTTCCTTCCACAAGAACATACAATTTTAAGTACTTCCACTGTCCCTCCCTTATCCTGTTTTAACACTGGAGCCTTCCTATCTCAAATTCTGAGTACTGCTTCCTTGTGTATGTCATTGGTGCCTCAAAATCTTCCTGTACACCCCATTCTCTATCCTCCTCTGCAACTTTTTATGTCTGTCTTTGTGATGTTTATTATAAGTGAGATCATGAATTGGATATAAAACTATATACATAAAATAACGCAAATTTCTATAAAAATATATGCACGAAAATGAACATAAAATAAATTTGCATAAAAATATATATACAAAACACACATTAGATAATGTAAATGAGTATAAAAATATGTATAGAAAATACCTATGAAATAATCTAAACTCGTATCGAATTAAATTAAGAAAATACCAATAAAATAATGTAATTTTGAATGAAAATATATATAAAAAATACACATAAAATAACCTAAATACAAATACAAATATACACATAAAATATGGTATTTTGTATATACATTTCAATTCAAATTTAGCTTATTTTATCTGTATTTTGTATATCTATTTTCATACGAATTTAATTACTTCTGTATATTTTTGTATAGTTTTATACAAATTTACGTTATTTTATGTGTATTTTGTATATTTATATTTATACAAATACACATTCGTTTATTGGTATTTTGTTTATTTATTTTTAAACGAATTTACATTATTTTATTTGTATTTTGTATACATTTTCTTATACGTATTTACTTCATTTTATGTGTATTTTGTATATATATTTTTATACAAATCTACGTTTTTTTATGTGTATTCGTATATATATTTTGAAACAAATTTACATTGTTTTATATGTATTTTGCATATCTATTTCAATACAGATTTACCTTATTGTATGTGTATTTTGTATATTTATTTTAATACAAATTAATTTTTCTATGTGTATTTTGGTATATATATTTTTTATAAAAAATGCGTTATTTAATGGGTATTTTGCATCTTTATTTTCATACAAATTTACATTGTTTTATTAATATTCTGTGTATTTATTTTAATACGATTTTACATTATTCTATTTGTGTTTTGTATATATTTTTTATACATATTTACATTATTTAATGTGTATTTTGTATATTTTAAAACAAATTTACGTTATTTTATGCGCATCTGTTAAAATATTTTGATACAAATTTACATTATTTTATGTATTTTGTATATATATTTCAATACAAATTTAGTTTATTTTATGTATATTTTGTATATCTATTTTCATTCGTATCAAAATAAATAAACAAAATATCAATCAAATAATGTAAATTTGTATGAGAAAACATATACAAATACACATAAATTACCGCAAATTTCTAAAAAAATATATGTACAAAAATGCACATAAAATAAAGTAAATTTGCATAAAAATATATATACAAAACACACATTAAATAAAGTAAATGCGTACATAAAATAACCTAAATTTGTATAAAACTATATACAAAAATACACAAAAATCTTTAAAATTTGTATGAAAAGAAACATACAAAATAGACATAAAATTAGGTAAATTTGTATTGAAATACATATTCAAAATACACATAGAATAATGTAAATTTGAATGAAAATATATAAACAAATCCACTTAAAATAACGTAAATTTGTATAAAATATATATGCAAGATACACATTAAATAATGTAAATGTGTATAAAAAAATATTTACAAAAAAAGAAATAGAATAATGTAAAATCCTATCAATATAAATACACAGAATATCAATAAAATAATGTAAATTTGTATGAAAAGAAAGATGCAAAATTCCCATAAAATAGCGCATTTTTTATAAAAATATATATACCAAAATACACATAAAATATTTAAATTTGTATTGAAATAAATATACAAAATGCATATACAGTAAGGTAAATATGTATTGAAAGAGATATTCAATAATACATATAAAACAAAGTAAATTTGTTTCAAAATATATATACGAAAACACATAAAATAACGTAGATTTCTATAGAAATATATATACAAAATACACATGAAATTATGTAAATACGTATAAAAATATATATACAAAATACATATCTAATTAAATTCGTGTCAAAATAAATAAACAAAATGTCATGAAAAGAAGGTGTATTTGTATGAAAGGTGTATTTGTATGAAAATAAATAATAGATAATAAATTTGTATGAAATATATATGCAAGATACACATTAAATAATGTAAATATGTATAAAAAAAATATATACAAAAAACAAATAGAATAATGTGAAATCGTATCAAAATAAATACACCGAATATTAATATAATAATGTAAATTTGTATGAAAATAGAGATGCAAAATTCCCATCAAATAGCGCATTTCTTATAAAAATATATATACCAAAATACACATTAAATATTTAAATTTGTATTGAAGTAAATATACAAAATGCACATACAATAAGGTAAACTTGTATTGAAAGAGATATGCAAAAATACTTATAAAACAATGTAAATTTGTTTCAAAATATATACGAATACTCATAAAATAACGTAGATTTCTATAAAAATATATATACAAAATACACATAAATTAAGTAAATACGTATAAAAATAGATATACAAAATATACATAGAATAATGTAAAATTGTTTAAAAAAAAATAAACAGAATATAAATAAAATAATGTAAATTTGTATGAAAATAAAAATGCAAAATACCCATAAAATAAAGCATATTTTTATAAAAATACATATACAAAAATACACATAGCATAATTAAATTTGTATTAAAATTAATATACAAAATGCATATACAATAAGGTAAATTTGTATTGAAAAAATATGCAAAATACACATAAAACAGTGTAAATTTATTTCAAAATCTATATACGAATACTCATAAATCAACGTAGATTTCTATAGAAATATATATACAAAATACACATCAAATGATGTAAACACGTATAAAAATAAATATATAAAATACACATTATATAATGTAAATTCGCGTCAAAATAAATAAACAAAATATCAACAAAAGAATGTGTATTTGTATGAAAATAGATATACAATATACACATAAAATCACCTAAATTTGTATAAGACTATATACAAAAATACACAAAAATAATTTTAATTTGTAGGAAAATAAATATACAAAATACACATAAAATTAGGTAAATTTGTATTGAAATACATTTACAAAATACACATAAAATAATGTAAATTTGAATGAAAATATATAAACAAATACACTTAAAATAACGTAAATTTGTATGAAATATATATAAAAAATACACATTAAATAATGTAAATATGTATAAAAAAATATATACAAAAACACAAATAGAATAATATAAAATGGTATCAAAATAAATACACAGAATGTTAATAAAGTAATGTAAATTTGTATGAAAATTAAGATGCAAAATACCCATAAAATAACGCATTTTTTATAAAAATATTTATACCAAGACACACAAAAAATATTTGAATTTGTATTAAAATAAATATACAAAATACACTTACAATAATGTAAATTTGTATTGAAATAGATATGCAAAATACATATAAAACCATGAATTTTTTTTTCAAAATATATATACGAATACTCATAAAATAACGTAGATTTCTATGAAAATAAATATACAAAATACACATAAAATGAAGTAAATACGTATAAAAAAAGGTGTACAAAATACACATAAATAATGTAAACTCGTATCAAAATAAATAAACAAAATACTAATAAAAGAATGTGTATTGTATAAATATAAATATACAAAATTCAAATAAAATAACGTAAATTTATATAAAACTATGTGCAAAAATACACAAAAGTAATTAAATTTGTGTGAAAATAGATATACAAAATACATGTGTATTTTGTATATTTATTTTCATACAAATTGAAATTATTTTAGTTTATTTTTTTATATATTTTCAAACAAATTTTCGATATTTTATGTGTATTTTATATATTTATTTATTCTACAAATATACTTTCTTTTATCTGAATTTTGTTTATTGAATTTGAAACGAATTTACTTTATTTTGTATATCTATTTTCATACAAATTAAAATACTTCTGTGTATTTTTGTATATAGTTTTATATAAATTTACGTTATTTTTTGTGTATTTTGTATATTTATATTTATACAAATACACATTCTTTTATTGGAATTTTGTATATTTATTTTGATACGAATTTACATTATTTTATGTGTATTTTGTATACATTTTTTTATACGTATTTACTTCATTTTATGTGTATTTTGTATATATATTTTTATAGAAATCTACGTTATTTTATGTGTATTCGTATATATATTTTGAAACAAATTTACATTGTTTTATATGTATTTTGCATATCTATTTCAAAACAAATTTACCTTATTGTATGTGTTTTTTATATATTTATTTAAATTCAAATTAAATTTTTTTATGTGTATTTTGGTATATATATTTTTATAAATAAAAAAAAATGCGTTATTTTATGGGTATTTTGCCTTTTTATTTTCATACAAATATACATTATTTTATTAATATTCTGTGTATTTATTTTGATACGATTTTACATTATTCTATTTGTGTTTTGTATATATTTTTTTATACAAATTTACGTTATTTTAAGTGTATTTCTCTATGTCTTTTCATTCAAATTTACATTATTTTATGTGTATTTTGTATATGTATTTCAATACAAATCTACCTAATTTTATGTGTATTTTGTATATTTATTTTCATACAAATTTAAAATATTTTTGTGTATTTTAGTATATAGTTTGATACAAATTTAGGTTATTTTATGTGTATTTTGTATATCTATTTTCATACAAATACACATTCTTTTATGGATATTTTGTTTATTTCTTTTGACGCGAATTTACAGTATTTAATGTGTATTTTGTATATATTTTTATACGTATTTACATCATTTCATGTGTATTTTGTATATATATTCCTATAGAAATCAACGTTATTTTATGTGTATTCGTATATATATTTTGAAACAAATTTACACTGTTTTATGTGTATTTTGCGTTTTTTTTCAATACAAACTTACCTTATTGTATGTGCATTTTGTATATTAATTTTAACACATATTTAATTATTCTATGTGTATTTTTGTATTTGTATTTAAAAAAAATGGTTTAATTTATAGGTATTTTGCATCTTTATTTTCATACAAATTTAAATTATTTTATTGATATTCTGCGTACTTATTTTGATACGATTTTACATTATTCTATGTATAACAAAAATAAATACAGAATACACAAAACTAGATATGCAAAATACATATAAACAATGTAAATTTGTTTCAAAATATATATACGAATACACATGAAATAAGGTAGATTTCTATAAAAATATATATACAAAATACACATAAAATTAAGTAAAACGTATAAAAAATGTATACAAAATACACATAAAATAATGTAAATTAGTATCAAATAAATAAACAAAATACCAATAAAATAATGTGTATTTGTATATATATATATATATATATATATATATATATATATATATATATATATATATATATATATATATATATATATATATATATATATATATATATATATATATATATATATATATATATATATATATATATATATATATATATATATATATATATATATATATATATACAAAAGACACATTAATTAATATAAATTTGTTTAAAACTATACAAAATACACATGAAATGATGTAAATTCGTATAGAAATATATATACAAAATACACATTAAATAATGTAAATTCGCGTCAAAATAAATAAACAAAATATAAATAAAAGAATGTGTATTTGTATGAAAATAGATATACAAAATACACATAAAATAATCTAAATTTGTATCAAACTATATACAAAAATACACAAAAATATTTTAAATTTGTATGGAAATAAATATACAAAATACTCATAAAATTAGGTAAATTTGTATTAAATAAATAAACAAAATACCATTAAAATAATATAAATTTGTATGAGTAAACGTGTATGTTGCAAATTTTTTAAATACAAATTTACCTTATTATATACAATTTTAATTACAAATTTCGAATTGTGTATTTTATATCTATATTATAAACATATGCTTTATTTTTTGGGTATTTTGCATCTTTATTTTCATACAAATATACATTACTTTATTGATATTCTGCTCATTCATTTTGATACGAATTGACATTATTCTATGTGTATTTTGTATATATTTTTCATACAAATTTATGTTATTTTATGTGTATTTGTTTATATATTTTAACACAAATTTACTATATTTTATGGCTATTTTGTATATACTTTTCAAAAGAAATTTACCTAGTTTTATGTGTATTTTGAATATCTATTTTCATACAAACTCAAATTATTTCTATGTATTTTTGTATATATTTTAATACATATTTTAGTTATGTTATGTGTATTTTGTAAATTTATTTTCATTCATATATATATATATATATATATATATATATATATATATATATATATATATATATATATATATATATATATATATATATATATATATATATATATATATATATATATATATATATATATATATATATATATATATATATATATATATATATATATATATATATATATATATATATATATATATATATATATATATATATATATATATATATATATATTATTTGATAGGTGTTTTGTTGATTTATATTGATACAATTTACATTATTTTATATGTACTTTGTATATATATTTTTATACGCTTTACATTATTTAATATTTATTTTGAATATATATTTTTATACAAATTCATGATATTTTATGTGTATTTGTATATATATTTTCATATAAATTTACATTATTTTATGTGTATTTTGTACATATATTTTATTACAAATCTACCTTATTTTATGTTTATTTTGTATATGTATTTTGTATATTTATATTTATCCAAATACACATTCTTTTATTTACGAATTTACATTATTTGATATGTATTTTGTATATATATTTTTATACGTATTTACATAATTTCATATGTATTTTGTATATATATTTCTATAGAAATCTACTTTTTTTATGTGTATTCGTATATATATTTTGAAACAAATTTACATTGTTTTATATGTATTTTTGAATATCTCTTTTAATACAAATTTACCTTACTGTATATGCATTTTGTATATTTATTTCAATACAAATTTAAATATTTCATGTGTATTTTGGTATATATATTTTTATAAAAAATGCGATAATTTTTGGGAATTTTGCATCTTTATTTTCATACAAATTTACATTATTTTATTGATATTCTGTGTATTTATTTTGATACGATTTTACATTATTCTATTTGTTTTTTGTATATATTTTTTTTATAGACATTTACATTATTTAATGTGTATCTTGCATATATATTTTATACAAATTTACGTTATTTTAAGTGTATTTGTTTTTATATTTTCATTCAAATTTACATTTATTTTAATTCGAAATTACATTATTTTATGTGTATTTTGTATACATTTTTTTATACGTATTTACTTAATTTTATGTGTATTTTGTATATATATTTTAATAGAAATCTACGTTTTTTTATTTGAATTCGTATATATATTTTGAAACAAATTTACATTGTTTTATATGTATTTTTGCATATCTCTTTCAATACAAATTTACCTTATTGTTTGTGCATTTTGTATATTTATTTCAATGCATAATTAAAGATTTTATGTGTATTGTGGTATATATATTTTTATAAGAAATGCGCTATTTTATGGGAATTTTGCATCTTTATTTTCATACAATTTTACATTATTTTATTAATATTCGGTGTATTTATTTTGATACGATGTTACATTATTCTATTTGTTTTTTGTATATACTTTTTTATACATATTTACATTATTTAATGTGTATCTTGCATATATATTTTATACAAATTTATTATCTATTATCTATTTTCATACAAATACACATTCTTTTCATGATATTTTGTTTATTTATTTTGACACGAATTTACATTATTTGATATGTATTTTGTATATATATTTTTATACGTATTTACATAATTTCATATGTATTTTGTATATATATTTCTATAGAGATCTACTTTATTTTATGTGTATTCGTATACACATACGTATTTTTGAATATCTCTTTCAATACAAATTTACCTTACTGTATATGCATTTTGTATATTTATTTCAATACAAATTTAAATATTTTGTGTGTATTTTGGTAAATATATTTTTATAAAAAATGCGATAATTTTGGGGAATTTTGCTTCTTTATTTTCATACAAATTTATATTATTTTATTGATGTTCTGTGTATTTATTTTGATACGATTTTACATTATTCTATTTGTTTTTTGTATATATTTTTTTATACACATTTACATTATTTAATGTGTATCTTGCATATATATTTTATACAAATTTACGTTATCTTAAGTGTATTTGTTTATATACTTTCATTCAAATTAACATTATTTGATGTGTATTTTGTATATGTATTTCAATACAAATTTACCTAATTTTATGTGTATTTTGTATATTTCTTTTCAAACGAATTTAAATTATTTTTGTGTTTGATATGTATTTTTGAATATCTCTTTCAATACAAATTTACCTTACTCTATATGCATTTTGTATATTTATTTCAATACAAATTTAAATATTTTGTGTGTATTTTGGTAAATATATTTTTATAAAAAATGCGATAATTTTGGGGAATTTTGCTTCTTTATTTTCATTCAAATTTATATTATTTTATTGATGTTCTGTGTATTTATTTTGATACGATTTTACATTATTCTATTTGTTTTTTGTATATATTTTTTTATACACATTTACATTATTTAATGTGTATCTTGCATATATATTTTATACAAATTTACGTTATCTTAAGTGTATTTGTTTATATACTTTCATTCAAATTAACATTATTTGATGTGTATTTTGTATATGTATTTCAATACAAATTTACCTAATTTTATGTGTATTTTGTATATTTCTTTTCAAACGAATTTAAATTATTTTTGTGTATTTTTGAATATAGTTTTATACAAATTTAGGTCATTTTTTGTACGCATTTACATTATTTAGTGTGTGTTTTGTATATATATATATATATATATATATATATATATATATATATATATATATATATATATATATATATATATATATATATATATATATATATATATATATATATATATATATATGCAAATATAAAATATTTTTTGTGGGTTTTTGTTGATATATTTTTATAGAAATTTGCGTTATTTGTATATGTTTTCTCATACAAATTTACATTATTTTATTGCTATTTTGTTTATTTATTTTGATACGAGTTACATTACTTAATGTGTATTTTGCTCATATATTTTTAAACAAATATACGTTATTATATGTATTTGTATAAATATTTTGATACAGAATTACATTATTTTATGTATTTTGTATGTACATTTCAATTCAAATTTAGCTTATTTTAGCTGTATTTTGTATATATATTTTCATACAAATTTAATTACTTCTGTGTATTTTTGTATATAGTTTTATACAAATTTACGATATTTTTTGTGTATTTTGTATATTTATATTTATACAAATACACATTCTTTTACTTGTATTTTGTTTATTTATTTTGATACGATTTTTACGTGTATTTTGTATTCATTTTTTTATACGTATTTACTTCATTTTATGTGTATTTTGTATATATTTTTATTGAAATCTACGTTATTTTATGTGTATTCTTATATATATTTTGAAACAAATTTACATTGTTTTATATGTATTTTTGAATATCTCTTTCAATACAAATTTACCTCTCCATATATACCAAAATACACATAAAAAAATTAAATTTGTATTAAAATAAATATTTAAAAAAAACATACAATAAGGTAAATTTGTATTGAAATAGATATGCAAAATACATATAAAACAATGTAAATTTGTTTCAAAAAATATATACGAATACACATAAAATAACGTAGATTTCTATAAAAATATATATAAAAAATACACATAAAATGAAGTAAATACGTATAAAAAAATGTATACAAAATACACATAAAATAATGTAAATTCGCATCAAAATAAATATACAAAATACCAATAAAAGAATGTGTATTTGTATTAATATAAATATACAAAATACACATAAAATAACGTAAATTTATATAAAACTATATTCAAAAATACACAGAAGTATTTTAATTTGTATGAAAGTAGATATACAAAATAAGGTAAATTCGTTTCAAATTCAATAAAAAAAATTCAGATTTTATAAAAATAATATAAAATCAGATTATCAGATTTTGTATATCTATTTTCATACAAACTCAAATTATTTTTATGTATTTTTATATATATTTTAATACAAATTTTAGTTATGTGATGTGTATTTTGTAAATTTATTTTCTTTCAAATATATATTATTTTATTGTTGTTTTGTTGATTTACATTGATACGAATTTACATTATTTTATATGTACTTTGTATATATATTTTTATACGCTTGTACATTATTTAATATTTATTTTGAATATATATTTTTATACAAATTCATGGTATTTTATGTGTATTTGTATATATATTTCATATAAATTTACACTATTTTATGTGTATTTTGTACATCTATTTTATTACAAATCTACCTTATTTTATGTTTATTTTGTATATGTGTTTTGTATATTTATATTTATCCAAATACACATTCTTTTATTCGTATTTTGTTTATTTATTTTAAATCGAATTTACATTATTTTATTTGTATTTTGTATACATTTTTTTATACGTATTTACTTAATTTTATGTGTATTTTGTATATATTTTTATAGAAATCTACGTTTTTTTATTTGTATTCGTATATATATTTTGAAACAAATTTACATTGTTTTATATGTATTTTTGCATATCTCTTTCAATACAAATTTACCTTATTGTATGTTAATTTTGTATATTTATTTCAATACAAATTTAAATATTTTATGTGAATTTTGGTATATATATTTTCATAAGAAATGCGCTATTTTATGGGAATTTTGCATCTTTATTTTCATACAAATTTACATTATTTTATTAATATTCGGTGTATTTATTTTGATACGAATTTACATTATTCTATTAGTTTTTTGTATATACTTTTTTATACATATTTACATTATTTAATGAGTATCTTGCATATATATTTTATACAAATTTATTATCTATTATCTATTTTTATACAAATACACATTCTTTTCATGATATTTTGTTAATTTATTTTGACACGAATTTATATTATTTGATATGTATTTTGTATATATATTTTTATACGTATTTACATAATTTCATATGTATTTTGTATATATATTTCTATAGAAATCTACTTTATTTTATGTGTACTCGTATATATATTTTGAAAGAAATTTACATTGTGTTATATGTATTTTTGAATATCTCTTTTAATACAAATTTACCTTACTGTATATGCATTTTGTATATTTATTTCAATACAAATTTAAATATTTTATGTGTATTTTGGTATATATTTTTATAAAAAATGCGATAATTTTTGGGAATTTTGCATCTTTATTTTCATACAAATTTACATTATTTTATTGATATTCTGTATATTTATTTTGATACGATTTTACATTATTTTATTTGTTTTTTGTATATATTTTTTTATACACATTTACATTATTTAATGTGAATCTTGCTTATATATTTTATACAAATTTACGTTATTTTAAGTGTATTTGTTTATATATTTTCATTCAAATTTACATTTATTTTAATTCGAAAATACATTATTTTATGTGTATTTTGTATACATTTTTTTATACGTATTTACTTCATTTTATGTGTATTTTGTATATTTATTTTTATAGAAATCTACGTTTTTTTATTTGTATTCGTATATATATTTTGAAACAAATTTACATTGTTTTATATGTATTTTTGCAT
This sequence comes from Eriocheir sinensis, assembly GCF_024679095.1. NCBI lineage: Eukaryota > Metazoa > Arthropoda > Malacostraca > Decapoda > Varunidae > Eriocheir > Eriocheir sinensis. Next base: position 75,104 of record NW_026112328.1, on the reverse strand, counting down.
ATCTCTTTCAATACAAATTTACCTTATTGTATGTGCATTTTGTATATTTATTTCAATGCAAATTCAAATATTTTGTGTATTTTGGTATATATATTTTTATAAGAAATGCGCTATTTTATGGGAATTTTGCATCTTTATTTTCATACAAATTTACATGATTTCATTAATATTCGGTGTATTTATTTTGATACGATGTTACATTATTCTATTTGTTTTTTGTATATACTTTTTTATACATATTTACATTATTTAATGTGTATCTTGCATATGTATTTTATACAAATTTATTATCTATTATCTATTTTCATACAAATACACATTCTTTTCATGATATTTTGTTTATTTATTTTGACACGAATTTACATTATTTGATATGTATTTTGTATATATATTTTTATACGTATTTACATAATTTCATATGTATTTTGTATATATATTTCTATAGAAATCTACTTTATTTTATGTGTATTCGTATATATATTTTGAAACAAATTTACATTGTTTTATATGTATTTTTGAATATCTCTTTGAATACAAATTTACCTTACTGTATATGCATTTTGTTTATTTATTTCAATACAAATTTAAATATTTTATGTGTATTTTCGTAAATATATTTTTATAAAAAATGCGATAATTTTTGGGAATTTTGTATCTTTATTTTCATACAAATTTACATTATTTTATTGATATTCTGTGTATTTATTTTGATACGATTTTACATTATTCTATTTGTTTTTTGTATATATATTTTTTATACACATTTACATTATTTAATGTGTATCTTGAATATATTTTATACAAATTTACGTTACTTTAAGTGTATTTGTTTACATATTTTCATTCAAATTTACATTATTTGATGTGTATTTAGTATATGTATTTCAATACAAATTTATCTAATTTTATGTGTATTTTGTATATTTCTTTTCAAACAAATTTAAATTATTTTTGTGTATTTTTGTATATTGTTTTATAAAAATTTAGGTTATTTTATGTACGCATTTACATTATTTAGTGTGTGCTTTGTATATATATTTTTTTGCAAATTTACTTTATTTTATGTGCATTTTTGTACATATATTTTTATAGAAATTTGCGTTATTTGTATATGTTTTCTCATACAAATTTACATTATTTTATTGCTATTTTGTTTATTTATTTTGATACGAATTACATGATTATATGTGTATTTTGTACATATTTTTTATACGTATTTACATTACTTAATGTGTATTTTGTTTATATATTTTTAAACAAATCTGCGTTATTATATGTATTTGTATAAATATTTTGATACAGATTTACATTATTTTATGTATTTTGTATGTACATTTCAATTCAAATTTAGCTTAATTTAGCTGTATTTTGTACATATATTTTCATATAAATTTAATTACTTCTGTGTATTTTTGTATATAGTTTTATACAAATTTACGATATTTTATGTGTATTTTGTATATTTATATTTTTACAAATACACATTCTTTTACTGGTATTTTGTTTATTTATTTTGATACGATTTTTATGTATTTTTTGTATTCATTTTTTTACACGTATTTACTTCATTTTATGTGTATTTTGTACATATTTTTATAGAAATCTACGTTATTTTATGTGTATTCGTATATATATTTTGAAACAAATGTACATTGTTTTATATGTATTTTGCATATCTATTTCAATACAAATTTGCAAATTTACTTTATTTTATGTGCATTTGTATATGTTTTCTCATACAAATTTACATTATTTTTTTGCTATTTTGTTGATTTATTTTGATACAAATGAAAATAGATATACAAAATATACATAAAATAAACTAAATTTGTATTGAAATATATATACAAAATACATAAAATAATGTAAATTTGTATCAAAATATTTTAACAGATGCGCATAAAATAACGTAAATTTATTTTAAAATACAAAATACTCATTAAATAATGTAAATATGTATACAAAAATATATATAAAACACAAATAGAATAATGTAAAATTGTATCAAAATAAATAGAGAGAATATTAATAAAACTATGTAAATTTGTACGAAAATAAAGATGCAAAATACCCATTAAATAACGCATTTTTTATAAAATATATATACCAAAATACACATGAAAAAATTAATTTGTATTAAAATAAATATACACAATAACATACAATAACGTAAATCTCTATTGAAATAGATATGCAAAATACATATAAAACAATGTAAATTTGTTTCAAAATATATATACGAATACACATAAAATAACGTAGATTTGTATAAAGATATATATATACAAAATACACATAAAATGAAGTAAATACGTATAAGAAAATGTATACAAAATACACATAAAATAATGTAAATTCGTATCAAAATAAATAAACAAAATACCAATAAAAGAATGTGTATTTGTATAAATATAAATATACAAAATACACATAAAATAACGTAAATTTGTATAAAACTATATACAAAAATACACAGAAGTATTTAAATTCGTATGAAAATAGATATACAAAATACAGATCAAATAAGCTAAATTTGAATTGAAATGTATATACAAAATACATAAAATAATGTAGATTTGTATCAAAATATTTATAAAAATACCCATAAAATAACGCATTTTTTTATTTATAAAAATATATATACCAAAATACACATCAAATAATTAAATTTGTATTAAAATAAATATACAAAAAACTCATTCAATAAGGTAAATTTGTATTGAAATAGATATGCAAAATACATATAAAACAAAGTAAATTTGTTTCAAAACATATATACGAATACACATAAAATAACGTAGATTTCTATAAATATATATATCCAAAATACACATAAAATGAAGTAAATACGTATAAAAAAATGTATACAAAATACACATAAAATAATGTAAATTCGTATCAAAATAAATATACAAAATACCAATAAAAGAATGTGTATTTGTATAAATATAAATATACAAAATACACATAAAATAACGTAAATTTATATAAAACTATATACAAAAATACACAGAAGTATTTTAATTTGTATGAAAATAGATATACAAAATAAGGTAAATTCGTTACAAATTCAATAAACAAAATTCAGATAAAAGAAAGTATATTTGTAGAAAAAATAAATATACAAATTACACATTAAATAACGAAAATTTGTATGAAAATATATAAAAAAATAAACAAAAATAATTTCAATTTGTGTGAAATAAATATACAAAATACACATGTATTTTGTATATCTATTTTCATTCAAATTTCATTACTTTAGTGTATTTTTGCATATAGTTTTATATAAATTTACGTTATTTTATTTGTATTTTGTAAATTTATATATATATATATATATATATATATATATATATATATATATATATATATATATATATATATATATATATATATATATATATATATATATATATATATATATATATATATATATATATATATATACACATAAAATAATGTAGATTTGTTTCAAAATATATATACGAATACACATAAAATAAAGTAGATGTCTTTAGAAATATATATACAAAATACACATGAAATGTTGTAAATACGTATAAAAATATATATACTAAATACACATTAAATAATGTAAATTCGTGTCAAAATAAATAATTAAAATATCAATAAAAGAATGTGTATTTGTATGAAAATACATATATATAATACACATAAAATAACGTAAATTTGTATAAAACTATATATAAAAATACACAAACATAAGTTAAATTTGTATGAAAATAAATATACAAAATACACATAAAATTAAGTAAATTTTTAAAGAAATACATATACAAAATACACATAAAATAATGTAAATTTGAATGAAAATATATAAACAAATACACTTAAATTAACATAAATTTGTATAAAATATATAAAAAAAATACTCATTAAATAATGTAAATATGTATAAAAAATATATATACAAAACACAAATGGAATAATGTAAAATCGTATTAAAATACATACACAGAATGTAAATTAAATAATGTAAATTTGTATGAAAATAAAGATGCAAAATACCCATAAAATAACGCATTTTTTATAAATATACAAAAGACACATGAAAGGATGTAAATACGTATTAAAATATATATACAAAATACACATTAAATAATGTAAATTCGAGTCAAAATAAATAAACAAAATGTCAATAAAAGAATGTGTATTTGTATGAAAATAAATATACAAAATACACATAAGATAACATAAATTTGTATAAAACTATATACAAAAATACACAAAAATAATTTAAATTTGTATGAAAATATATATACAAAATACACATAAAATTAGGTAAATTTGTATTGAAATACATATACAAAATACACATAAAATACTGTAAATTTGAATGAAAATACATAAACAAATACACTTAAAATAACGTAAATTTGTATAAAAAAATATATACAAAACACAAATAGAATAATGTAAAATCGTATCAAAATAAATACACAGAATATTAATAAAATAATGTAAATTTGTATGAAAATAAAGAAGCAAAATACCCATAAAATATATATACAAAAATACACAAAAAAATTTATTTGTATTAAAATAAATATACAAAATACACATACAATAAGGTAAATCTGTATTGAAATAGATATGCAAAATACATATAAAACAATGTAAATTTGTTTCAAAATATATATACGAATACACATAAAATAACGTAGATTTGTATAAAAATATATATACAAAATACACGTAAAATGAAGGAAATACGTATAAAAAAAATGTATACAAAATACACATAAAATAATGTAAATTCGTATCAAAATAAATAAACAAAATACCAATAAAAGAATGTGTATTTGTATAAATATAAATATACAAAATACACATAAAATAACGTAAATTTGTATAAAACTACATACAAAAATACAGAGAAGTAATTAAATTCGTATGAAAATGGATATACAAAATACAGATAAAATAAGCTAAATTTGAATTGAAATGTATATACAAAATACATAAAATAATGTAATTTTGTATCAAAATATTGATAAAAATACATATAATAACGTAAATTTGTTTAAAAATATATAAACAAAATACACATTGAGTAATGTAAATACGTATAAAAAATATGTACAAAATACACATATAATCATGGAACTCGTATCAAACTAAATAAACAAAATAGCAATAAAATAATGAAAATTTGTATGAGAAAACATATACAAATACATATAAAATAACGCTAATTTCTATAAAAATATATGTCCAAAAATGAACGTAAAATAAATTAACTTTGGATAAAAATATATATACAAAACACACATTAAATAATGTAAATGCGTACATAAAATAACCTAAATTTGTATAAAACTATATACAAAAATACACAAAAATAATTTAAATTTGTATGAAAAGAAATATACAAAATACACATAAAATTAGGTTAATTTCTATTGAAATACATATACAAAATACACATAAAATAATGTAAATTTGAAAGAAAATATATAAACAAATACACATATAATAACGTAAATTTGTATGAAATATATATACACAATACACATTAAATAATGTAAATATGTATAAAAAAATATATACAAAACACAAATAGAATAATGTAAAATCGTATCAAAATATATACACAGAATATTAATAAAATAATGTAAATTTGTATGAAAATTGAGATGCAAAATACCTATAAAATAACGCATTTTTATAAAATTATTGATACCAAAATACACAAAATATTTGAATTTGTATCAAAATAAATATACAAAATGCACATACAATAAGGTAAATTTGTATTGAAATAGATATGCAAAATACATATAAAATAATGTAAATTTGTTTCAAAATATATATGCGAATACACATAAAATAACGTAGATTTCTATAAAAAATACATATACAAAATACACATAAAATTAAGTAAATACGTATAAAAAAATGTATACAAAATACACATAAAATAATGTAAATTCGTATAAATATAAATAAACAATATAGCAATAAAAGAATGTGTATTTGTATAAATATAAATATACAAAAATACATGAAATAACGTAAATTTATATAAAACTATATATACAAAATACACATTAAATAATGTAAATTTGTATAAAAATATATACAAAAACACATAGAATAATGTAAATCGTATCAAAATAAATACAGAATATTAATAAAATAATCTAAATTTGTATGAAAATAAAGATACAATATACCAATATAATAATGTAATTTTGGATGAAAATACAAATACAAATATACACATAAAATAATTTAAAATTGAATGAAATATATATACAAAATAAACATAAAATAAGGTAAATTTGTAATGAAATATATGAAAAAATACACATAAAATAATATAAATTTGTATGGAAATATATTTACAAATACGCATTAAATAACATGAATTTGTATAAAATTTGTATCAAAATACACAATAAAATAACGTAAATTTTTTATGAAAATGTATATACAAATTACACATAAAATAATTTAAATACGTAGAAAAATATATATACAAAAAACACATAAAATAATGTAAATATGTATGAAAATATATAAACAAATACACATAAAATAATGTAAATTTGGATAAAATATATATGCAAAATGAACATTAAATAATGTAAATATGTATAAAAAAAATATATACAAAAAACACATAGAATAATGTTAAATCGTATCAAAATAAATAAAGAGAATATCAATAAAATAATGTAAATTTGTATGAAAATAAAGATGCAAAATATCTATATAATAACGCATATTTGCATAAAAATATATATACAAAAATACATATAAAATAATTAAATTTGTATTAAAATAAATATACAAAATGCACGTACAATAAAGTAAATTTGTATTGAAATACATATGCAAAATACACATTAATAATGTAAATTTGTATCAAAATACATATACGAATACTCATAAAATAGAGTAAATTTCTATGAAAATATACATACAAAATAGATATACAAAATACACATATAACAAGTTAAATTTGTATTTAAATACATGTACAAAAAACACATAAAATAATGTAGATTTGTATGAAATGAAAATAATAAAATAATGTAAAAACATATCAAAATAAATACACAGAATATCAATAAAATAATGTAAATTTGTATGAAAATAAAGATGCAAAATACCCATAAAATAAAGCATATTTTTATAAAAATACATATACAAAAATACACATAGATTAACCAAATTTGTATTAAAATTAATATACAAAATGCACATACAATAATTTATATTTTTATTGAAAAAGATTCAAAATACAAATAAAACAATGTAAATTTGTTTAAATATATATATACGAATACACATAAAATAAAGTAGATTTATATAGAAATATATACAAAATACACTTGAAATAATGTAAATACGTATAAAATATATATACAAAATACACATTAAATAATGTAAATTCAAAATAAATAAACAAAATATCATGAAAAGAATGTGAATTTGAATGAAAATAGATATACAAAATACATAAAATAACCTAAATTTATATAAAATATATAAACAAAATACACATAAAATAATGTAAACTTGTTTGAAATATATATACAAATACACATAAAATTAGATTTGTATAGAAATATATATACAAAATACACATGAAATAATGTAAATGTATAAAAATATATATACAAAATACATTAAAATAATGTAAATTCGTATCAAAATAAATAATTAAAATATTAATAAAATAATGTAAATTTGTATTAAAATAAATATACAAAACACACATAAAATAATGTAAAATCTGTATTAAAATAGATACAAAATATTAATAAAATAATGTAAATTTGTATGAAAATATATATACAAAATACACATAAAATAACATAGATTTGTTTAAAAATATATATACAAAATACACATAAAATGAAGTAAATACGTATAAGAAAATGTATACAAAATACACATAAAATAATGTAAATTCGTATCAAAATAAATAAACAAAATACCAATAAAAGAATGTGTTTTTGTATAAATATAAATATACAAAATACACATAAAATAACGTAAATTTGTATAAAACTATATACAAAAATACACAAAGTTATTAAATTCGTATGAAAATAGATATACAAAATACAGATAAAATAAGCTAAATTTGAATTGAAATGTATATACAAAATACATAAAATAATGTAAATTTGTATCAAAATATTTATAAAAATACATATAATAACGTAAATTTGTTTAAAATTATATAAACAAAATACACATTAAGTAATGTAAATACGTATAAAAAAATATGTACAAAATACACATATAATCATGTAATTCGTATCAAACTAAATAAACGAAATATCAATAAAATAATGTAAATTTGTATGAGAAAACATATACAAATACATATAAAATTTCCATAAAAATATATGTCCACAAATGAACGTAAAATAAAGTAACTTTGGATAAAAATATATATACAAAACACACATTAAATAATGTAAATGCGTACATAAAATAACCTAAATTTGTATAAAACTATATACAAAAATACATAAAAAAATAATTTAAATTTGAATGAAAAGAAATATACAAAATACATATAAAATTAGGTTAATTTGTATTGAAATACGTATACAAAATACATATGAAATAATGTAAATTTGAAAGAAAATATATAAACAAATACACATATAATAACGTAAATTTGTATGAAATATATAATCAAAATACACATTAAATAATGTAAATATGTATAAAAAAAATATATACAAAACACAAATAGAATATCGTAAAATCGTATCAAAATATATACACAGAATATTAATAAAATAATGTAAATTTGTATGAAAATTAAGATGCAAAATACCTATAAAATAACGCACTTTTTATAAAAATATTGATACCAAAATACACATAAAATATTTGAATTTGTATTAAAATAAATATACAAAATGCACAGACAATAAGGTAAATTTGTATTGAAATAGATATGCGAAAAACACATTAAACAATGTAAATTTGTTTCAAAATTCATATTCGAATAAACATAAAATAACGTAAATTTCTATAAAAATATATAAACAAAATACACAAAAAATGATGTAAATACCTATAGCAATATATATACAAAATACATATGAAATAATGTTCATTCGCATCAAAATAAATAAACAAAATACCAAAAAAAGAATGTGTATGTATAAAATACATAATAAATAACGTAGATTTCTATAAAATATATATAAATACACATTAAATAATGTAAATACGTATAAAATAATGAATACAAAAACAAATACAATAATGTAACATCGTATCAAAATAAATAAACAAAATATAAATAAAATAATGTAAATTTGTATAAATATAAATATACAAAAACACATAAAATATCGTATTTGTTATAAAATATATATACAAAATACACATAAGTAATTAAATTTGTATTGAAATATATATACAAAATACACATAAAATAAGCTAAATTTAATTTGAAATGTATATGCAAAATACATATAAAATAATGTAAATCTGTATCAAAATATTTATACAAATCACATATAAAACGTAGATTTGTATAAAAATATATATACAAAATACACATAAAATTAAGTAAATACGTATAAAAAATGTATACAAAATACATAAAATAATGTAATTTCAAATTAAAATAAATGTAAATTTGAATGAAAATATATAAACAAATACACTTAAAATAACGTAAATTTGTATAAAATATATATGCAAGATACACATTAAATAATGTAAATGTGAATAAAAAAATATATACAAAAAACAAATAGAATAATGTAAAATCGTATCAAAATAAATACACAGAATATCAATAAAATAATGTAAATTTATATGAAAATAAAGATGCAAAATTCCCAAAAATTATCGCATTTTTTATAAAAATATATATATCAAAATACACATAAAATATTTAAATTTGTATTGAAATAAATATACAAAATGCATATTCAGTAAGGTAAATTTGTATTAAAAAAGATATTCAAAAATACATATAAAACAATGTAAATTTGTTTCAAAATATATATACGAATACACATAAAATAAAGTAGATTTCTATAGAAATATATATACAAAATACATATGAAATTATGTAAATACGTATAAAAATATATATACAAAATACATATCAAATAATGTAAATTCGTGTCAAAATAATTAAACAAAATATCATGAAAAGAATGTGTATTTTTATAAAAATAGATAATAGATAATAAATTTGTATAAAATATATATGCAAGATACTCATTAAATAATGTAAATATGTATCAAAAAGTGTATACAAAAAACGAATAGAATAATGTAAATTCGTATCAAAATAAATACACCGAATATTAATAAAATAATGTAAATTTGTATGAAAATAAAGATGCAAAATTCCCATAAAATAGCGCATTTCTTATGAAAATATATATACCAAAATACACATAAAATATTTAAATTTGTATTGAAATAAATATACAAAATGCACATACAATAAGGTAAATTTGTATTGAAAGAGATATGCAAAAATACATATAAAACAATGTAAATTTGTTTCAAAATATATATACGAATACAAATAAAAAAACGTAGATTTCTATAAAAATATATACAAAATACACATAAAATTAAGTAAATACGTATAAAAAAATGTATACAAAATACACATAAAATAATGTAAATTCGATTTAAAATAAATAAACAAAATACCAATAAAAGAACGTGTATTTGGATAAATATAAATATACAAAATACATATACAAAATAAACATAAAATAAGGTAGATTTGTAATAAAATATATGTACAAAATACACATAAAATAATGTAAATTTATATGAAAATATATATACAAATACACATAAAATACCATGAATTTGTATAAAAATATATATTCAAAATAAATATTAAATAATGTAAAAGCGTATAAAAATATATATACAAAGTACATATAAGTACATATAAAATAATGTAAATTCGTATCAATATAAATCAACAAAACACCAATAAAATAATATATATATATATATATATATATATATATATATATATATATATATATATATATATATATATATATATATATATATAGATATATATATATATATATATATATATATATATGAATGAAAATAAATTTACAAAATACACATAACATAACTAAAATATGTATTAAAATATATACAAAAATACATAGAAATAATTTGAGTTTGTATGAAAATATATATTCAAAATACACATAAAACTAGGTAAATTTCTTTTGAAATGTTTTTACGAAATAGCCTTAAAATATTGTAAATTTGTGTCAAAATATATTAACAAATACACATAAAATAACGTAAATTTGTATGAAAAATATATACAAAATACACATAGAATAATGTCAATTCGTATCAAAATGAATGAGCAGAATATCAATAAAATAATGTATATTTGTATGAAAAAAAAGATGCAAAATACCCAAAAAATAAAGCATATGTTTATAAAAATACAGATACAAAAATACACATCGAATAATTAAATTTGTTTTAAAATTAATATACAAAAATGTAAATTTGTATTGAAAAAATATGCAACATACACGTTTACTCATACAAATTTATATTATTTTATTGGTATTTTGTTTATTTATTTTGATACGAATTACATGATTATATGAGTATTTTGTACACATTTTTTTATACGTATTTACATTATTTAATGTGTATTTTGTTTATATATTTTCATACAAATTTACGTTATTATATGTGTATTTGTATAAATATTTTGATACAAATTTACTTTATTTCATGTATTTTGTACACATAAAATAATGTAAATTTGTATGAAAATATATAAACAAAAACATATAAAATCACGTAAATTTGGATAAAATATATATATACAAAATATACATTAAATATTTTAAATATGTATAAAAATATATTATATTATATATTTTTTTATTGATATTTGCGTTATTTATGTGTATTTTGTATATGTTTTCTCATAGAAATTTACATTATTTTATTGGCATTTTGTCTATTTATTTTGATACGTATTACATGATTATTTGTGTATTTTTTACATTTTTTTATACGTATTTACATTATTTAATGTGTATTTTGTTTATATATTTTTATACAAATTTACAATATTATATGTGTATTTGTATAGGTATTTTGATACAAATTTACATTATTTTATGTATTTTGTATATATATTTCAATTCAAATTTAGCTTATTTTATGTGTATTTTGTATATCTATTTATTTTAATACAAAATCAAATATTTTATGTTTTTTCGTATATATATTTTTATAAAAAATGCATTATTTTATGGGTATTTTGCATCTTAATTTTCATACAAATTTACATTATTTTATTAACATTCTCTGTATTTATTTTGATACGATTTTACATTATTTTATTTATATATATTTTTATACATATTTACATTATTTAATGTGTTTTATATATATATTTGATACAAATTTACGTATTTAAGTCTATATGTTTATATATTTTCATTCAAATTTACATATATTTATATGTATATATATATATATATAAATTTATAATTTTATGTTTTGTATATTTATTTTCATACAAGTTTATATAGTTTTATACAAATTTATATATTTTATATACTTTATGTGTATTTTGTATATCTATTTTCATACAAATTCACATTCTTTTCATGATATTTTTTTTATTTATTTTGACACGAATTAACATTATTTAATGTGCATTTTGTATATATTTTTATACGTATTTACATTATTTCAAGTGTATTTTGTATATATATATTTCAATAGAAATCTACGTTATTTTATGAGTATTCGTATATATATTTTGAAAAAAATTTACTTTGTTTTATGTGTATTTTGCATATTTTTTCAATACATATTTACATTATTGTATGTGCATTTTGTATATTAATTTTAATAAAAATTTGATTAATCTATGTGTATTTTTGTGTATGTATTTTTATAAAAATATGCTTTATTTTAAGGGTATTTTGCATCTTTATTTTCATACAAATTTACATTATTTTATTGATATTCTGGGTATTTATTTGGTATGATTTTACATTATTCTATGTGTATTTTGTATATATATTTTATATAAAATGTATTTGTTTTCATTTCATACAAATCTACATTATTTTATGTGTTTTTTGTACATGTATTTAAATACAAATTTAACTAGTTATATGTGTATTTTGTATATCTATTTTGTATGTATATTTTCATAGAAATTTACTCTATTTTATGAGTATTCGTATATATATTTTGATACAAATTTACATTATTGATGTGTATTTTGCATATCTATTTCAATACAAATTTTCTTTATTATACGTGCATTTTGTATATTTATTTTAATACAAACTTAATTATTTTATATGTATTTTTGTATATATATTTTTATGCAAATATGCGTTATTATATGGATATTTTGCAGCTTTATTTTCATACAAATTTACATTATTTTATTGATATTCTCTTTATTTATTTTGATACGATTTAACATTATTCTATGTGTATTTTGTATATATTTTTTATACATATTTACCTTATTTAAGGTTTGTTTTGTATATATATTTTATCCAAATTTACATTATTTTATGTGTATTTGTTTATATATTTTTATACAAATTTACATTATTTTATGTGTATTTTGTATATACATTTTCATAAAAAAATTACGTTATTTTATTGTGTATATTCGTATATATTTTGATACAAATTTTATACAAATTCAAGTTATTTAATGTGTATTTGTATATATATTTTCATATAAATTTATATTATTTTATGTATATTTTTTCATATATTTCATTACAAATTTACCTTATTTTATGTTTATTTTGTATATTTATTTCATTCAATTTTAAATTAATTTATGTGTATATTTGTATTTGCATTTAGGTTATTTTATGGGTATTTTGTATATATATTTTCATCCAAAATTACATTATTATATTGGTATTTTCTTAATTTAATTCGATACGAAATTAGATTATTTCATAGGTATTTTGTATACATATTTTTATACTCATTTACATTATCTAATGTGTGTTTTGTATATATATTTTTACGCAAATTTATTTTATGTTCATTTTTGTACATATATTTTTATAGAAATTTACGTTATTTTATGTATATAGTTTTATATAAATTTACGTTATTTTATGTGCATTTTGTATATTTATATTTATACAAATACACATTTTTTATTGCTATATTGTTTATTTATATTTATACTAATTTACATTATTTTATGTGTATTTTGTATACATTTTTTTTATACGTATTTACTTAATTTTATGGTTATTTTGTATATGTATTTTTATAGAAATCTACGTTATTTTATGTGTATTCGCATATATATTTTGAAACAAATTTACATTATTTTATATGTATTTTGCATATCTATTTCAATACAAATTTACCTTATTGTATGTGCATTTTGTATATTTATTTTGATACAAATTCAAATATTTTATGTGTATTTTGGTATCAATAATTAAAAAAAAAAATGCGTTATTTTATAGGTATTTTGCATCTTAATTTTCATACAAATTTACATTATTTTATTAATATTCTGTGTATATATTTTGATACGATTTTACATTATTCTATTTGTATTTTGTATATATTTTTTATACCTATTTACATTATTTAATGTGTGTTTTGTATATATATTTTATACAAATTAACGTTATTATATGTGTATTTGTTTATATATTTTCTTTCAAATTTACATTATTTTATGTGTATTTTGTATATGTATTTCAATAGAAATTAACCTAATTTTATGTGTATTTTGTATATTTCTTTTCATACAAATTTAAATTATTTTTGTGTATTTTTGTATATAGTTTTATACAAATTTAGGTTATTTTATGTAGCATTTACATTATTTAATGTGTGTTTTATATATATATTTTTATCCAAAGTTACTTTATTTTACGTTCATTTTTGGACATATATTTTTATAGAAATTAGCGTTATTTTATATGTATTTGTATATGTTTTCTCATACAAATTTACATTATTTTATTGCTATTTTGTTTATTTAGTTTGATACGAATTACATGATTATATGTGTATTTTGTACATATTTTTTATACGTATTTACATTACTTAATGTGTATTTTGTTTATATATTTTTAAACAAATTTACGTTATTATATGTATTTTTATAAATATTTTGATACAAATTTACATTATTTTATGTTTTTTGTATATACATTTCAATTCAAATTTAGCTTATTTTATCTGTATTTTGTATATATATTTTCATACGAATTTAATTACTTCTGTGTATTTTTGTATATAGTTTTATACAAATTTACGTTATTTTATGTGTATTTTGTATATTTATATTTATACAAATACACATTCTTTTATTGGTATTTTGTTTATTTATTTTGATACGAATTTACGTTATTTTATGTGTATTTTGTATACATTTTTTATACGTATTTACTTCATTTTACGTGTATTTTGTATATATATTTTTATACAAATCTACGTTATTTTATGTGTATTCGTATATATATTTTGAAACAAATTTACATTGTTTTATATGTATTTTGCATATCTATTTCAATACAGATTTACCTCATTGTATGTGTATTTTGTATATTTATTTTAATACAAATAAATTTTTTATGCGTATTTTTGTATATATATTTAAAAAAAAGCGTTATTTTATGCGTATTTTACTTCTTTATTTTCATACAAATTTACATTATTTTATTAATATTCTGTGTATTTATTTTGATACGATTTTACATTATTTTATTTGTGTTTTGTATATATTTTTTTATACAAATTTACGTTATTTTAAGTGTATTTGTTTATGTATTTTCATTCAAATTTACAGTATTTTATGTGTATTTTGTATTTGTATTTCAATACAAATTTACCTAATTTTATGTGTATTTTGTATATTTATTTTCATACAAATTTAAATTATATTAAATTATATAGTTTTTTACAAATTTATGTTATCTTATGTGTATTTTGTATATTTATTTTCATACAAATACACATTCCTTTATTGAAATTTTGTTTATTTATTTTGACGCGAATATACATTATTTAATATGTATTTTGTATATATATTTTTATACGTATTTACATCTTTTCATGTGTATTTTGTTTATTTATAAAAAATGCGTTATTTTGTGGGTATTTTGCATCTTTATTTTCATACAAATTTACATTATTTTATTTACATTCTGTGTATTTATTTTAATACGATTTTAAATTCTTCTATTTGTGTTTTGTATATATATTTTTTATACATATTTACATTATTTAATGAGTATTTTTTATATATATTTTATACAAATTTATGTTAATTTAAGTATTTGTTTATATATTTTCATTCAAATTTACATTATTTTATGTGTATTTTGTATATGTATTTCTTTAAATTTAACTAATTTTATGTGTATTTTGTATATTTATTTTCATACAAATTTAACTTATTTTTGTGTATTTTTATATATAGTTTTATACAAATTTACGTTATTTTATGTGTATTTTGTATATGTATTTTCATACAAATACACATTCTTTTATTGATATTTTAATTATTTATTTTGACACGAATTTACATTATTTA
Organism: Eriocheir sinensis; assembly: GCF_024679095.1. NCBI lineage: Eukaryota > Metazoa > Arthropoda > Malacostraca > Decapoda > Varunidae > Eriocheir > Eriocheir sinensis. Next base: position 58,507 of record NW_026112328.1, on the reverse strand, counting down.
ATGTGTATTTAGTATATATATTTTTATACGTATTTACAACATTTCATGTATATTTTGTATATATATATTTCTATAGAAATCTACGTTATTTTATGTGTATTCGTATATATATTTTGAAACAAATCTACATTATTTTATGTGTATTTTGTATATATATTTCATTATAAATTTGCCTTATTTTAAGTTTATTTTTATATCTATTTTCATTCAAATTCAAATAATTTTATGTGTATATATTTATTTGTATTTACGTTATTTTATGTGTATTTTCTAAATATATTTTCATTCAAAATTACATTATTTTATCGGTATTTTGTTCATTTATTTCGATACGAATTTAGATTATTTCATGTGTATTTTCTATACATATACATATAGAGTAGATTTCTATGAAAATATATATTCAAAATACATATAAAATTATGTAAATAAGTATAAAAAATATATATATATATATATATATATATATATATATATATATATATATATATATATATATATATATATATATATATATATATATATATATATATATATATCAAATACACCTAAAAAAAAATGAAAATTTGTATCAAAATAAATAAATAAAATTCCGATAAAAGAACGTATATTTGTAGGAAAATAAATATACAAAATACACATAAAATGACGAAAATTTGAATAAAAATATATACAAAAATACACAAAATTAATTTCAATTTGTATGAAAATAGATATACAAAATACACATATAATTAGTTAAATTTGTATTTAAATACATGTACAAAATTCACATTAAATAATGTAAATTTGTATGAAATGAAAACAAATTCACATAAAATAACGTACATTGGTATAAAATAGATATACAAAATATACATAGAATAATGTAAAATCGTATCAAAATAAATACACAGAATATCAATAAAATAATGTAATTTTGTATGAAAATAGAGATGCAAAATACCCATAAAATAAAGCATTTTTTTTATAAAAATACATATACAAAAATACACATAGAATAGCTAAATTTGTATTAAAATTAATATACAAAATGCACGTACAATAAGGTAAATTTGTATTGAAAAAATATGCAAAATGTACATAAAACAATGTATATTTGTTTCAAAATATATATACGAATACACATAAAATAATGTAAATTCGCATCAAAATAAATAAACAAAATATCAATAAAAGAATGTGTATTTGTATGAAAATAGATATTCAAAATACACATAAAATATATTAAATTTGAATAAAACTCTTTACAAAAATACACAAAAAATAATTTAAATTTGTATAAAATATATATAAAAAATACACATGAAATTAGGTAAATTTCTATTGAAATACATATACAAAATACACATAAAATAATGTAAATTTGAATAAAAATATATAAACAAATACACTTAAAATAACGAAAATTTGTATGAAATATATATAGAAAATACACATTAAATCATGTAAATATGTATAAAAAAATATATACAAAACACAAATAGAATAATATAAAATAGTATCAAAATAAATACACAGAATATTAATAAAATAATGTAAATTTGTATGAAAATAAAGATGCAAAATACCCATAAAACAACGCATTTTTTATGAAAATATATATACCAAAATGCACATAAAATATTTAAATTTGTATTACAATAAATATACAAAATGCACATACAATAAGGTAAATTTGTATTGAAATAGATATGCAAAATACATATAAAACAATGTAAATTTGTTTCAAAATATACATACGAATACTCATAAAATAACGTAGATTTCTATAAAATATATATACAAAATACACATAAAATGAAGTAAATAAGTTTAAGAAAATGTATACAAAATACACATAAAATAATGAATATTCGCATCAAAATAAATAAACTAAATGCCAATAAAAGAATGTTTACTAGTATAAATATAAATATACAAAATACACATAAAATAACGTAATATTGTATAAAACTATATACAAAAATAAACAAAATAATTAAATTTGTATGAAAATAGATATACAAAAGACACATAAAATAAGCTAAATTTGAATTGAAATAAATATAGAAAATACATAAAATAATGTAAATTTGTATAAAAATATATATTCAAATACACATATAATAACGTAAATTTGTATAAAAATATATAAACAAAATACACATTAAATAATGTAAATACGTATAAAAGATATGTACGTAATGTAAAAATTTATATAATTAAAGATGCAAATTACCCATAAAATATCTTTTATTTAAAAAAATATATATACAAAAATACACATAAAATAATTAAATTTGTATTAAAATAAATATACAAAATACACATACAATAAGGTAGATTTTCATTGAAATATATAAGCAAAAAACACATAAAATAATGAAATTTTTTATCAAAATATATACGAATACACACAATAAAATTACGTAAATTTTTATGAAAATATATATACAAAATACACATAAAATAATGTAAATACATAGAAAAATATATATACAAAATACACATAAAATAATATAAATTCGTATCAAAATAAATAAACAAAATTTCCTCTAAAAGAATGTATATGTGTAGGAAAATATATATTCAAAATACAAATAAAATAAAAAAAAATTGTATAAAAATAATACAAAAATACACAAAAATAATTTAAATTTGTTTGAAAATAAATATGCAAAATACAAATGAAATTAGGCAAATTTTTATTGAAATACATATACAAAATACACATAAAATAATGTAAATTTGTATGAAAATATATAAACAAATACACATAAGAAAACGTAAATTTCCATAAAATATATGTACAAAATATACATTAAATAATGTAAATATGTCTAAAAATATATATACAAAATACACAGAATAACGTAAAATCGTATAAAAATAAATAAACAGACAATCAATAAAATAATGTAAATTTGTATGAAAATAAAGATGCAAAATAACCATATAATAACGCATATTTGTTTAAAAATATATATACAAAAATACACATAAAGTAATTAAATTTGCATCAAAATAAATATTCAAAAGGCACATACAATAAAGAAAATTTGTATTGAAATAGATATGCGAAATACACATAAATAATGTAAATTTGTATCAAAATATATATACGAATACACATAAAATAGAGTAAATTTCTATGAAAATATATATTCAAAATACATATAAAATTATGTAAATAAGTATAACAATATATATATCAAATACACCTAAAATAATGAAAACTCGTATCAAAATAAATAAACAAAATTCCTATAAAAGAACGTATATTTGTAGGAAAATAAATATACAAAATTCACATAAAATTACGAAAATTTGAATAAAAATATATACTAAAATACACAAAATTAATTTCAGTTTGTAGGAAAATAGATATACATAATACACATATAATTAGTTAAATTTGTATTTAAATACATGTACAAAATACACATAAAATAATGTAAATTTGTATGAAATGAAAACAAATTCACATAAAATAACATTCATTTGTATGAAATATATATACAAAATGTACATAGAATAATGTAAAATCGTATCAAAATAAATACACAGAATATCAATAAAATAATGTAAATTTGTATGAAAATAAAGATGCAAAATACCCATAAAATAAAGCATTTTTTTTATGAAAATACATATACAAAAATACACATAGAATAATTAAATTTGTATTAAAATTAATATACAAAATGCACGTACAATAAGGTAAATTTATATTGAAAAAATATGCAAAATGCACATAAAACAATGTATATTTGTTTCAAAATATATACGAAGACATAAAATAACATATATTTCTATAGAAATATATATACAAAATACACATGAAATGACGTAAATACGTATAAAAATATATATACACAATACACATTAAATAATGTGAATTCGCGTCAAAATAAATAAACAAATATCAATAAAAAATGTGTATTTGTATGAAAATAGATATACAAAATACACATAAAATATTTTAAATTTATATAAAACTCTTTTTATAAAAATATATATACCAAAATAATAAAATTTTAAAATTTGTATTACAATAAATATACAAAATGCACGTACAATAAGGTATATTTATATTGAAATAGATATGCTAAATACATATAAAACAATGTAAATTTGCTTCAAAATATATATACCAATACACATAAAATAACGTAGATTACTATAAAAATATATATACAAAATACGCATTAAATGAAGTAAATACGTATAAGAAAATGTATACAAAGTACACATAAAATAATTAAATTTGTATTAAAATAAATTTACAAAATACACATACAATAAGGTAAATCTATATTGAAATAGATATGCAAAATAAACATAAAATAATGTAAATTTGTATCAAATCATATACGAATACACACAATAAAATAACGTAAATTTTTATGAAAATGTATATAAAAAATACACATAAAATAATGTAAATACGTAAAAAAATATATATATATACAAAATACACATAAAATTATGTAAATTCTTATGAAAATAAATGAACAAAATTCCACTAAAAGAATGTATATTTGTAGGAAAATATAAATACAAAATACAAATAAAATAACTAAAATTTGTATTAAAATATATAAAAAATACATAAAAATAATTTAAATTTGTTTGAAAATAGACATGCAAAATACATAAAATTAGGCAAATCTGTATTGAAATACATATACAAATTACACATAAAATATTGTAAATTTGTATGAAAATATATAAACAAATACACATAAAATAGCGTAAATTTATATAAAATATATATACAAAATATACATTAAATAATGTAAATGTGTATAAAAATATATATACAAAATACACATAGAATAATATAAAATCGTATCAAAATAATTAAACAGAATATCAATAAAATAATGTAAATTTGTATGAAAATAAAGATGCAAAATACCCAAATAATAACGCATATTTTTACAAAAATACACATAAAATAATTAAATTTGTATTAAAATAAATATACAAAATACACATACAATATGGTAAATTTGTATTGAAATAGATATGCAAAATAAACATAAATAATTTAAATTTGTATCAAAATATATATACGAATACCCATAAAATAGAGTAAATTTCTATGAAAATATATATTCAAAACACAAATAAAATGATATAAATAAGTATAAAAATATACATATCAAATACACCTAAAATAATGTAAATTCGTATAAAAATAAATAAACAAAATTACGATAAAAGATGCAAGATACACATTAAATAATGTAAATATTTATAAAAAAATATATACAAAAAAAATAGAATAATGTGAAATCGTATCAAAATAAATACACCGAATATTAATAAAATAATGTAAATTTGTATGAAAATAAAGATGCAAAATTCCCATCAAATAGCGCATTTCTTATAAAAATATATATACCAAAATACACATAAAATATTTAAATTTGTATTGAAATAAATATACAAAATGCACATACAATAAGGTAAATTTGTATTGAAGAGATATGCAAAAATACATATAAAACAATGTAAATTTGTTTCAAAATATATATACGAATACACATAAAATAACGTAGATTTCTATAAAAATATATATACAAAATACACATAAAATTAAGTAAATACGTATGAAAATAGATATACAAAATACACATAGAATAATGTAAAATTGTTTAAAAAAAAAAAGAATATAAATAAAATAATGTAAATTTGTATGAAAATAAAAATGCAAAATACCCATAAAATAAAGCATATTTTTTATAAAAATACATATACAAAAATACACATAGCATAATTAAATTTGTATTAAAATTAATATACAAAATGCATATACAATAAGTAAATTAAATTTATTGAAAAAATATGCAAAATACACATAAAACAGTGTAAATTTATTTCAAAATCTATATACGAATACTCATAAATCAACGTAGATTTCTATAGAAATATATATACAAAATACAAATCAAATGATGTAAACACGAATAAATAAATATATATATATATATATATATATATATATATATATATATATATATATATATATATATATATATATATATATATATATATATATATATATATATATATATATATATATATATATATATATATATATATATATATATATATATTTATATATATACACATTAAATAATTTATACTCGAGTCAAAGTATATCAACAAAATAAAAGAATGTTTATTTGTATGAAAATAGATATACAATATACACATAAAATCACCTAAATTTGTATAAAACTATATACAAAAATACACAAAAATAATTTTAATTTGTATGAAAATAAATATACAAAATACACATAAAATTAGGTAAATTTGTATTGAAATACATTTACAAAATACACATAAAATAATGTAAATTTGAATGAAAATATATAAACAAATACACTTAAAATAACGTAAATTTGTATAAAATATATATAAAAAAACACATTAAATAATGTAAATATGTATAAAAAATATATACAAAACACAAATAGAATAATGTAAAATCGTATCAAAATAAATACACAGAATATTAATAAAATAATGTAAATTTGTATGAAAATTAAGATACAAAAAACCTATAAAATAACGCAATTTTTTTTTTAAATATATATACCAAGACACATAAAATATTTGAATTTGTATTAAAATAAATATACAAAATGCACATACAATAAGGTAAATTTGTATTGAAATAGATATGCAAAATACATATACAACAATGTAAATTTGTTTCAAAATATATATACGAATACACATAAAATAACGTAGATTTATATGAAAATATATATACAAAATACACTAAAAATGAGGTAAATACGTATAAAAAAAGGAATACAAAATACACATAAAATAATGTAAACTCGTATCAAAATAAATAAACAAAATACTAATAAAAGAAGGTGTATTGTATATATATAAATTTACAAAATACAAATAAAATAACGTAAATTTATATAAAACTATATGCAAAAATACACAAAAGTAATTAAATTTGATAGATAAAAAAAATATATGTATTTTGTATATTTTCATACAAATTGAAATTATTTTTTGTTTATTTTTTATATATTTTCAAACAAATTTTCGTTATTTATTGTGTATTTTTTTTTCTACAAATATACGTTCTTTTATCTGAATTTTGTTTATTGAATTTGTAACGAATTTACCTTATTTTTTATATCTATTTTCATACAAATTAAAATACTTCTGTGTATTTTTGTATATAGTTTTATATAAATTTACGTTATTTTATGTGTATTTTGTATATTTATATTTATAGAAATACACATTCTTTTATTGGTATTTTGTATATTTATTTTGATACAATTTACATTATTTATATGTATTTATACATTTTTTATACGTATTTACTTCTTTTATGTGTATTTTGTATATATATTTTATACAAATCTACGTTATTTTATGTGTATATATATATATTTTGAATCAAATTTACATTGTTTTATATGTATTTTGCATATCTATTTCAATACAAATTTACCTTATTGAATGTATGTTTTGTATATTTATTTTAATACAAATTTAATTTTTTTATGTGTATTTTGGTATATATATTTAAAAAATAAAAAAATGCGTTATTTTATGGGTATTTTTATAAATATTTTAATACAAATCTACATTATTTTATGTATTTTGTATATACATTTCAATTCAAATTTAGCTTATTTTATCTGTATTTTATATATCTATTTTCATACGAATTTAATTACTACTGTGTATTTTTGTATATAGTTTTATACAAATTCACGTTATTTTTTTTTTTTTGGATATTTATATTTATACAAATACACATTCTTTTATTAGCATTTTGTTTATTTATTTTGATACGAATTTACATTATTTTATGTGCATTTTGTATACATTTTCTTATACGTATATACTTCATTTTATGTGTATTTTGTATATATATTTTTATATAAATCTACGTTATTTTATGTGTATTCGTATATATATTTTGAAACAAATCTACATTGTTTTATATGTATTTTGCATATCTATTTCAATACAGATTTACCTTATTGTATGTGTATTTTGTATATTTATTTTAATACAAATTAATTTTTTCATGTGTATTTTGGTATATATTTTTATAAAAAATGCGTTATTTAATGGGTGTTTTGCATCTTTATTTTCATACAAATTTACATTGTTTTATTAATATTCTGTGTATTTATTTTGATACGATTTTACATTATTCTATTTGTGTTTTGTATATATTTTTTTATACATATTTACATTATTTAATGTGCATTTTGTATATTTTAAAACAAATTTACGTTATTTTATGCGCATCTGTTAAAATATCTTGATACAAATTTACATTATTTTATGTATTTTGTATATATATTTCAATATAAATTTAATTTATTTTATGTATATTTTGTATATCTATTTTCATTTGTATCAAAATAAATATACAAAATAGCAATAAAATAATGCAAATTTGTATTGAAATAGATATGCAAAATACATATAAAACAATGTAAATTTGTTTCAAAATATATATACGAATACACATAAAATAACGTAGATTTCTATAAAAATATGTACAAAATACACATAAAATGAAGTAAATACGTATAAAAAAATGAATACAAAAAATACATAAAAATCGTATCAAAATAAATAAACAAAATACCAGTAAAAGAATGTGTATTTGTAAAAATATAAATATACAAAATACAGATAAAATATCGTAAATTTGTATAAAACTATATACAAAATACACAAGTAATTAAATTTGTATGAAAATATATATACAAAATACAGCTAAATTAAGCTAAATTTGAATTGAAATGTATATACAAAATACATAATATAATGTAAATTTGTAACAAAATATTTATACAAATACATATAATAACGTAATTTTTTTAAAAAATATATAAACAAAATACACATTAAGTAATAATGTAAATACGTATTAAAAAATATGTACAAAATACACATATAATCATGTAATTCGTATCAAAATAAATAAACAAAATAGCAATAAAATAATGTAAATTAGTATGAGAAAACATATACAAATAACGACAATTTCCATAAAAATATATGTACAAAAATGCACATAAAATAAAGTAAATTTACAAAAAAATGTATATACAAAACACACACTAAATAATGTAAATGCGTACATAAAATAACCTAAATTTGTATAAAACAATATACAAAAATACACAAAAATAATTTAAATTTGTTTGAAAAGAAATATACAAAATACACATAAAATTAGGTAAATTTGTATTGAAATACATATACAAAATACACATCAAATAATGTAAATTTGAATGAAAATATATAAACAAATACACTTAAAATAACGTAAATTTGTATAAAATATATATGCAAGATACACATTAAATAATGTAAATGTGTATAAAAATATATATATATACAAAAAACAAATAGAATAATGTAAAATCGTATCAAAATAAATACACAGAATATCAATAAAATAATGTAAATTTGTATCAAAATAAAGATACAAAATTCCCAAAAATTATCGCATTTTTTATAAAAATATATTTACCAAAATACACATAAAATATTTAAATTTGTATTGAAATAAATATACAAAATGCATATACAGTAAGGTAAATTTGTATTGAAAGATATTCAAAAATACATATAAAACAATGTAAATTTGTTTCAAAATATATATACGAATACACATAAAATAAAGTAGATTTCTATAAAAATATATATACAAAATACATAAGAAATTATGTAAATACGTATAAAAATATATATACAAAATACATATCAAATAATGTAAATTCGTGTCAAAATAAATAAACAAAATATCATGAAAAGAATGTGTATTTGTCAAAAATTATCGCATTTTTATAAAAGTATATATACCAAAATACACATAAAATATTTAAATTTGTATTGAAACAAATATACAAAATGCATATACAGTAAGGTAAATTTGTATTGAAAGAAATATTCAAAAATACATATAAAACAATGTAAATTTGTTTCAAAATACATATACGAATACACAGAAAATAAAGTAGATTTCTATAGAAATATATATACAAAATACATATGAAATTATGTAAATACGTATAAAAATATATATACAAAATACATATCAAATAATGTAAATTCGTGTCAAAATAAATAAACAAAATATCATGAAAAGAATGTGTATTTGTATGAAAATAGATAATAGATAATAAATTTGTATAAAATATATATGCAAGATACACATTAAATAATGTAAATATGTATAAAAAAGTATATACAAAAAACAAATAAAATAATGTAACATCGTATCAAAATAAATACACCGAATATTAATAAGATAATGTAAATTTGTATGAAAATAAAGATGCAAAATTCCCATAAAATAGCGCATTTCTTATAAAAATATATATACTAAAATACACATAAAATATTTGAATTTGCATTGAAATAAATATACAAAATGCACATACAATAAGGTAAATTTGTATTGAAAGAGATATGCAAAAATACATATAAAACACTGTAAATTTGTTTCAAAATATATATACGAATACAAACAAAAAAACGTAGATTTCTATAAAAATATATATACAAAATACACATAAAATTAAGTAAATACGTATAAAAAAATGTATACAAAATACACATAAAATCATGTAATTTCGAATTAAAATAAATGTAAATTTGAATGAAAATATAAAAACAAATACACTTAAAATAACGTAAATTTGTATAAAATATATATGCAAGATACACATTAAATAATGTAAATGTGTATAAAAAAATATATACAAAAAACAAATAGAATAATGTAAAATCGTATCAAAATAAATACACAGAATATCAATAAAATAATGTAAATTTGTATGAAAATAAAGATGCAAAATTCCCCAAAATTATCGTATTTTTATAAAATATATATACCAAAATACACATAAAATATTTAAATTTGTATTGAAATAAATATACAAAATGCATATACAGTAAGGTAAATTTGTATTAAAAGAGATATTCAAAAATACATATAAAACAATGTAAATTTGTTTCAAAATATATATACGAATACACATAAAATAAAGTAAATTTCTATAAAAATATATATACAAAATGCATATAAAATTATGTAAATTCGTATAAAAATACATATACAAAATACATATCAAATAATGTAAATTCGTGTCAAAATAAATGAACAAAATATCATGAAAAGAATGTGTATTTGTATAAAAATAGATAATAGATAATAAATTTGTATAAAATATATATGCAAGATACTCATTAAATAATGTAAATATGTATAAAAAAGTATATACAAAAAACAAATAGAATAATGTAAATTCGTATCAAAATAAATACACCGAATATTAATAAAATAATGTAAATTTGTATGAAAATAAAGATGCAAAATTCCCATAAAATAGCGCATTTCTTATAAAAATATATACCAAAATACACATAAAATATTTAAATTTGTATTGAAATAAATATACAAAATGCACATACAATAAGGTAAATTTGTATTGAAAGAGATATGCAAAAATACATATAAAACAATGTAAATTTGTTTCAAAATATATATACGAATACAAATAAAAAAACGTAGATTTCTATAAAAATATATATACAAAATACACATAAAATTAAGTAAATACGTATAAAAAAATGTGTTTGTAAAAACATAAATATACAAATTACACATAAAATATCGTAAATTTGTATAAAACTGTATACAAAAATACACAGAAGTAATTAAATTTGTATGAAAATATATATACAAAATACAGCTAAAATAAGCTAAATTTGAATTGAAATGTACATACAAAATACATAAAATAATGTAAATCTGTATCAAAATATTTATACAAATACATATAATAACGTAGATTTGTTCAAAAATATATAAACAAAATACACATTAAGTAATGTAAATACGTATAAAAAATATGTACAAAATACACATATAATCATGTAATTCGTATCAAAATAAATAAATAAAATAGCAATAAAATAATGTAAATTTGTATGAGAAAACATATACAAATAACGCAAATTTCTATAAAAATATATGTACAAAAATGCACATAAAATAAAGTAAATTTGCAAAAAAATATATATATAACACACACACTAAATAATGTAAATGCGTACATAAAATAACCTAAATTTGTATAAAACTATATACAAAAATACACAAAAATAATTAAAATTTATTTGAAAAGAAATATACAAAATACACATAAAATTAGGTAAATTTGTATTGAAATACATATACAAAATACACATCAAATAATGTAAATTTGAATGAATATATATAAACAAATACACTTAAAATAACGTAAATTTGTATAAAATATATATGCAAGATACACATTAAATAATGTAAATGTGTATAAAAAATATATATACCAAAAACAAAGATAATAATGTAAAATCGTATCAAAATAAATACACAGAATATCAAAAAAATAATGTAAATTTGTATGAAAATAGAGATACAAAATTCCCAAAAATTATAGCCTTTTTTAAAAAAATATATTTACCAAAATACACATAAAATATTTAAATTTGTATTGAAATAAATATACAAAATGCATATACAATAAGGTAAATTTGTATTGAAAGAGATATGCAAAAATTACATGTAAAACAATGTAAATTTGTTTCAAAATATATATACGAATACAAATAAAAAAACGTAGATTTCTATAAAAATATATATACAAAATACACTTAAAATTAAGTAAATACATATACAAAAAATGTATACAAATTACACATAAAATAATGTAAATTCGAATTAAAATAAATAAACAAAATACCAATAAAAGAATGTGTATTTGGATAAATATAAATATACAAAATACACATACAAAATAAACATAAAATAAGGTAGATTTGTAATAAAATATATGTACAAAATACACATAAAATAATGTAAATTTATATGAAAATATATATACAAATACACATAAAATACCATGAGTTTGTATAAAAATATATATTCAAAATAAATATTAAATAATGGAAAAGCTTATAAAAATATATATACAAAGTACATATAAAATAATGTAAATTCGTATCAATATAAATCAACAAAACACCAATAAAATAATATATATTTGAATGAAAATAAATTTACAAAATACACATAACTAAAATTTGTATTAAAATATATACAAAAATACATAGAAATAATTTGAGTTTGTATGAAAATAGATATACAAAATACACATAAAACTAGGTAAATTTCTTTTGAAATTTATATACAAAATACCCATAAAATATTGTAAATTTGTGTCAAAATATATAAACATATATACATAAAATAACGTAGATTTGTATTAAAAATATATACAAAATACACATAGAATAATGTCAATTCGTATCAAAATGAATGAGCAGAATATCAATAAAATAATGTAAATTTGTATGAAAATAAAGATGCAAAATACCCAAAAAATAAAGCATATGTTTATAAAAATACAGATACAAAAATACACATCGAATAATTAAATTTGTATTAAAATTAATATACAAAATGCGTATATAATAAGGTAAATTTGTATTGAAAAAATATGCAACATACACGTTTACTCATACAAATTCATATTATTTTATTGGTATTTTGATTATTTATTTTGATACGAATTACATGATTATATGTGTATTTTGTACATATTTTTTTATACGTATTTACATTATTTAATGTGTATTTTGTTTATATATTTTCATACAAATTTACGTTATTATATGTGTATTTGTATAAATATTTTGATACAAATTTACTTTATTTCATGTATTTTGTATATATATATATCAATTCAAATTTAGCTTATTTTGTGTGTATTTTGTATATATTTTCATACAAATTTAATTACTTCTGTGTATTTTTGTATATAGTTTTATATAAATTTACGTTATTTTATGTGTATTTATATATTATATTTATACAAATACACATTCTTTATTAGTATTTTGTTTATTTATATTTATACGAATTTACATTATTTTATGTGTATTTTGTATACATTTTTTATACGTATCTACTTAATTTTATGTGTATTTTGTAAATATATTTTTTTGGAAACAAATTTACATTGTTTTATATGTATTTTGCATATCTATTTCAATACAAATTTACCTTATTGTATGTGCATTTTGTATATTTATTTTAATACAAATTTAATTTTTTGATGTGTATTTGGTATATATATTTTATAAAAAAAAATGCGTTATTTTATGGGTATTTTGCTTCTTTATTTCCATACAAATTTACATTATTTTATTAATATTCTGTGTATTTATTTTGATACGATTTTACATTATTCTATTTGTGTTTTGTACATATTTTTTATACAAATTTACGTTATTTTAAGTGTATTTGATAATGTATTTTCATTCAAATTTACATTATTTTATGTGTATTTTGTGTATGTATTTAAATACAAATTTACCTAATTTTATGTGTATTTTGTATATTTATTTTCGTACAAATTTTAAAAAATTTTGAGTATTTTTTTATATAGTTTGATACAAATTTAGGTTATTTTGTGTGTATTTTGTATATCTATTTTCATACAAATACACATTCTTTTACTGATATTTTGTTTATTTATTTTGACGCGAATTTACATTATTTAATGTGTATTTTGTATATATATTTTTATACGTATTTACATCATTTCATGTGTATTTTGTATAGTTTTAAACAAATTTATATTATTTAATGTGTATTTTGTATATATATATATATATATATATACAAATACACATTCTTTTATTGGTATTTTGTTTATTTATTTTGATACTAATTTACATTATTTTATGTGTATTTTGTATACATTTTTTATACGTATTTACTTAATTTTATGTGTATTTTGTATATATATTTTTATAGAAATCTACCTTATTTCATGTGTATTCGTATATATATTTTGAAACAAATTTACATTGCTTATATGTATTTTGCATATCTATTTTTGTGTATTCTGTATTTATTTTTGTTATACATAGAATAATGTAAAATCGTATCAAAATAGGTGCACAGAATATCAATAAAATAATTTAAATTTATATGAAAATAAAGATGCAAAATACCCATAAGATAAAGCATTTTTTTTTTTAAATACATATACAAAAATACACATAGAATAATTAAATTTGTATTAAAATTAATATACAAAATGCACACATACAAAAAGGTAAATTTGTATTGAAAAAAAAACGCAAAATACAAATAAAACAGTGTAAATTTGTTTCAAAATATATATACGAATACATTTAAAATAACGTAGATTTCTATAGAAATATATATATAAAATACACATGAAATTATGTAAATACGTATAAAAATATATATATAAAATACATATTAAGTAATGTAAATTCGTGACAAAATAAATAAACAAAATATCATGAAAAGAATGTGTATTTGTATGAAAATAAATAATAGATAATAAATTTGTATGTAATATATATGCAAGATACACATTAAATAATGTAAATATGTATAAAAAAAATATATACAAAAAAGAAATAGAATAATGTATAATCGTATCAAAATAAATACACCGAATATTAATAAAATAATGTAAATTTGTATGAAAATAAAGATGCAAAATTCCCATCAAATAGCGCATTTCTTATAAAAATATACATACCAAAATACACATAAAATATTTAAATTTGTATTGAAATAAATATACAAAATGCACATACAATAAGGTAAACTTCTGTTGAAAGAGATATGCAAAAATACATATAAAAAATTGTAAATTTGTTTCAAAATATATATACGAATACACATAAAATAACGTAGATTTCTATAAAAATATATACAAAATTCACATAAAATTAGGTAAATACGTATAAAAAAATGTAAACAAAATACACATAAAATAATATAAATTCGAAACAAAATAAATAAACAAAATACCAATAAAAG
This sequence comes from Eriocheir sinensis, assembly GCF_024679095.1. Taxonomy (NCBI): domain Eukaryota; kingdom Metazoa; phylum Arthropoda; class Malacostraca; order Decapoda; family Varunidae; genus Eriocheir; species Eriocheir sinensis. The sequence goes on along the minus strand of NW_026112328.1, from coordinate 42,585 downwards.
AATGTGTATTTGTTCTGTGTATTTTTGTATATAGTTTTATACAAATTTACGATATTTTATGTATTTTGTATATTATATTATACAAATACACATTCTTTTACTGGTATTTTGTTTATTTATTTGATACGATTTTATGTGTATTTTGTATTCATTTTATACGTATTTACTTCATTTTATGTGTATTTTGTATATATTTTTATAGAAATCAACGTTATTTTATTTGTATTCGTATATATATTTTGAAACAAATTTACATTGTTTTATATGTATTTTGCATATCTATTTCAATACAAATTTACCTTACAGTATGTGCATTTTTTATATTTATTTTAATACAAATTTTAATATTTTATGTGTATTTTGGTATATATATTTAAAAAAAAATGCGTTATTTTATGGCTGTTTTGCGTCTTTATTTTCATACAAATTTACATTATTTAATTAATATTCTGTGTATTTATTTTGATACGATTTTACATTATTCTATTTGTGTTTTGTATATATTTTTTTATACATATTTACATTATATAATTAGTATTTTGTATATATATTTGATACAAATTTACGTTATTTTAAGTGTATATGTTTATATATTTTCATTCAAATTTCCATTATTTTATGTGTATTTTGTATATGTATTTCAATACAAATTTACCTAATTTTATGTGTATTTTGTATATTTATTTTCATACAAATTTAAATTATTTTTGTGTCTTTTGTATATAGTTTTATACAAACTTAGGTTATTTTATGAGTATTTTGTATATCTATTTTCATACAAATACACATTCTTTTATTGATATTTTGTTTATTTATTTTGACGAGAATTTAAATTATTTAATGTGCATTTTGTATATATATATATATATATATATATATATATATATATATATATATATATATATATATATATATATATATATATATATATATATATATATATATATATATTTTTTTTTATACGTATTTACATCATTTCATGTGTATTTTGTATATATATTTCTATAGAAATCTACGTTATTTTATGTGTATTCGTATATAGATTTTTAAACAAATTTACGCTTTGATGTGCATTTTGTATATTTTTTCAATACAAATTTACCTTATTGTACGTGCATTTTGTATATTAATTTTAATACAAATTTAATTATTCTATGTGTATTTTTGTATATGTATTTTTAAATAAATATGCTTTATGTTATGGGTATTTTGCATCTTTATTTTCATACAAAATTACATTATTTTATTGATATTCTGTGTATTTATTTTGATACGATTTTACATTATTCTATGTGTATTTTGTATATATTTTTCATTTAATTTAGCTTATTTTATGTGTATTTTGTATATCTATTTATTTTAATACAAAATCAAATATTTTATGTTTTTTTCGTATATATATTTTTATAAAAAATGTGTTATTTTATGGGTATTTTGCTTCTTAATTTTCATACAAATTTACATTATTTTATTAATATTTTCTGTATTTATTTTCATACGATTTTACATTATTTTATTTGTGTTTTGTATATATATTTTTTATACATATTTACATTATTTAATGTGTTTTTTTGTATATATATTTGATACAAATTTACGTTATTTTAAGTCTATATGTTTATATATTTTCATTCAAATTTACATTATTTTATGTGTATTTTGTATATGTATTTCAATACAAATTTACCTAATTTTATATGTTTTTTGTATATTTATTTTCATACAAGTTTAAATTATTTTTGTGTATTTTTTTATAGTTTTATACAAATTTAGGTTATTTTATGTGTATTTTGTATATCTATTTTCATACAAATACACATTCTTTTCATGATATTTTGTTTATTTATTTTGACACGAATTACCATTATTTAATGTGTATTTTGTATATATATTTTTATACGTATTTAGATTATCTGAAGTGTATTTTGTATATATATATTTCTATAGAAATCTGCGTTATTTTATGTGTATTCTTATATATATTTTGAAACAAATTCACATTGTTTTATGTGTATTTTTGCATATTTTTTCAATACAAATTAACCTTATTGGATGTGCATTTTGTATATTAATTTTAATACAAATTTGATTAATCTATGTGTATTTTTGAATATGTATTTTTATAAAAATATGCTTTTTTTAATGGGTATTTAGCATCTTTATTTTCATACAAATTTACATTATTTTATTGATATACTGTGTATTTATTTTAATATGATTTTACATTATTCTATGTGTATTTTGTATATATATTATGTATAAAATGTATTTGTTTTCATTTCATACAAATCTACATTATTTTATGTATTTTTTGTACATGTATACACATAAAATATTTAAATTTGTATTGAAATAAATATACAAAATGCACATACAATAAGGTAAACTTCTATTGAAAGAGATATGCAAAATACATAAAACAATGTAAATTTGTTTAAAAATATACGAATATACGAATAAAATAATTAATTTCTATAAAATATATATACAAAATACACATAAAATAAAGTAAATACGTATAAAATATATAAACAAAATACACATAAAATAATGTAAACTCGAAACAAAATAAATAAACAAAAAATAAAATAATAAAAATTTTTATAAATATAAATGTATAAAATACACATACAAAATAAACATAAAATATTTAAATTTGTATTGAAATAAATATACAAAATACAAAATACACATAAAATAATGTAAATTTATATGAAAATATATATACAAATACACATAAAATACCATGAATTTGTATAAGATTATATATTCAAAAATAAATATTAAATAATGTAAATGCGTATAAAATATATATACAAAGTACATATAAAATAATGTAAATTCGTATCAATATAAATCAACAAAATACCAATAAAATAATATATATTTGAATGAAAACAGATTAACAAAATACACATAACATAACTAAAATTTGTATTGAAATATATACAAAAATACATAAAAATAATTTGAGTTTGTATGAAAATAGATATTCAAAATACATATAAAACTAGGTAAATTTCTTTTGAAATATATATACAAAATACCCATAAAATATTGTAAATTTGTGTCAAAATATATAAACAAATACACATAAAATAACTTAAAATAACGTAAATATGTATCAAATATATATACAAAAAACACATTAAATAAAGTAAATATGTATAAAAAAATATATACAAAACATAAATAAAATAATGTAAAATCGTATCAAAATATATATAGAAAATATTAATAAAATAATGTAAATTTGTATGAAAATTAAGATGCAAAATACCCATAAAATAACACATTTTTTATAAAAATATATATACGAAAAAACACAAAATATCAGATTTTGTATTAAAATAAAAAGATATACATTCTTTTATTGGTATTTTGTTTATTTATTTTGTTTCGAATTTACATTATTTTATGTATTTATTTACATTTTTTATACGTATTTACTTAATTTTATGTGTATTTTGTATATATATTTTTATAGAAATCTACGTTATTTTATGTGTATTCGTATATATATTTTGAAACAAATTTACATTGTTTTATATGTATTTTTGCATATCTCTTTCAATAGAAGTTTACCTTATTGTATGTGGATTTTATATATTTATTTCAATACAAATTTAAATATTTTATGTGTATTTTGGTATATATATTTTTATAAGAAATGCGCTATTTGATGGGAATTTTGCATCTTTATTTTCATACAAATTTACATTATTTTATTAATATTCGGTGTATTTATTTTGATACGATTTTACATTATTCTATTTGTTTTTTGTATATATTTTTTTTATACATATTTACATTATTTAAATGTATCTTGCATATATATTACATACAAATTTATTATCTATTATTTATTTTCATACAAATACACATTCTTTTCATGATATTTTGTTTATTTATTTTGTCACGAATTTACATTACTTAATATGTATTTTATATATATATTTTTATACGTATTTATATAATTTCATGTGTATTTTGTATATATATATTTCTATAGAAATCTAAGTTATTTTATGTGTATTCGTGTATATATTTTGAAACAAATTTACAATGTTTTATTTGTATTTTGCGTTTTTTTTTCAATACAAATTTACCTTATTGTATGTGTGCATTTTGTATATTAATTTTAATACAAATTTAATTATTCTATGTGTATTTTTGTATATGTATTTAAAAAAAAATATGCTTTATCTTATGGGTATTTTGCATCTTTATTTTCATACAAATTTAAATTATTTTATTGATATTCTGTGTACCTATTTTGATACGATTTTACATTATTCTATGTCGAACAAATTTAATTACAGAATAATCAAAAATAGATATGCAAAATACATATAATCAATGTAAATTTTTTTCACAATATATATTCGAATACTATTGAAATATGTTAGATTTCTATAATAATATATATACAAAATACACATAAAATTATGTAAATACGTATAAAAAATGTATACAAAATACACATAAAATAATGTAAATTAGTATCAAAATAAATAAACAAAATACCAATAAAAGAATGTGTATTTGTATAAATATATATATACAAAATACACATTAAATAATATAAATTTGTTTAAAACTATACAAAATACACATGAAATGATGTAAATACGTATAAAAATATATATACAAAATACACATTAAATAATGTAAATTCGCGTCAAAATAAATAAACAAAATCTCAGTAAAAGAATGTGTATTTGTATGAAAATAGATATACAAAATACACATAAAATAACCTAAATTTGTATCAAACTATGTACAAAAAAACACAAAAATATTTTAAATTTGTATGAAAATAAATATACAAAATACACATAAAATTAGGTAAATTTGTATTGAAACACATGTAATTCGTATCAAAATAAATAAACAAAATACCAATAAAATAATATAAATTTGTATGAGTAAACGTGTATGTTGCATATTTTTTCAATACAAATTTACCTTATATACGTATTTTGTATATTAATTTTAATACAAATTTAATTATTCGATGTGTATTTTTGTATCTGTATTTTATAAACATATGCTTTATTTTTGGTATTTTGCATCTTTATTTTCATACAAATTTACATTATTTTATTGATATTCTGCTCATTCATTTTTGATGCAATTGACATTATTCTATGTGTATTTTGTATATATTTTTCATACAAATTTACGTTATTTTATGTTAAAAAATATGTACAAAATACACATATAATCATGTAATTCGTATCAAAATAAATAAACAAAATACCAAAAAAATAATATAAATTTGTATGAGTAAACGTGTATGTTGCATATTTTTTCAATACAAATTTACCTTATTATATACGCATTTTGTATATTAATTTTAATACAAATTTAATTATTCGATGTGTATTTTTGTATCTGTATTTTTATAAACATATGCTTTATTTTTTGGGTATTTTGCATCTTTATTTTCATACAAATTTACATTATTTTATTGATATTCTGCTCATTCATTTTGATACGAATTGACATTATTCTATGTGTATTTTGTATATATTTTTCATACAAATTTACGTTATTTTATGTGTATTTGTTTATATATTTTGACACAAATTTACAATATTTTATGGGTATTTTGTATATACCTAGTTTACCTAGTTTTATGTGTATTTTGTATATCTATTTTCATACTAACTCAAATTATTTCTATGTATTTTTGTATATATTTTAATACAAATTTTATTTATGTTTTGTGTATTTTGTAAATTTATTTTCATTCAAATATATATTATTTTATTGGTGTTTTGTTGATTTATATTGATACGAATTTACATTATTTTATATGTACTTTGTATATATATTTTTATACGCTTTTACATCATTTAATATTTATTTTGAATATATATTTTTATACAAATTCATGGTATTTTATGTGTATTTCTATATACATTTTTATATAAATTTACATTATTTTATGTGTATTTTGTACATATATTTTTATAAATCTACCTTATTTTATGATTATTTTGTATGTGTATTTTGTATATTTATATTTATCCAAATACACATTCTTTTATTATTTTTGTTTATTTATTTTAATTCGAATTTACATTATTTTATGTGTATTTTGTATACATTTTTTATACGTATTTACTTAATTTTATGTGTATTTTGTATATATATTTTTATAGAAATCTACGTTATTTTATGTGTATTCGTATATATATTTTGAAACAAATTTACATTGTTTTATATGTATTTGGATATCTATTTCAATACAAATTTACCTTATTGTATGTGCATTTTCTATATTTATTTTAATACAAATTTAAATATTTTATGTGAATTTTGGTATCAATAATTTTATAAATAAAAATGCGTTATTTGAATAAGTATTTACAAAAATACAAAAATAAATTTCAATTTTGTATTAATATAGATGTACAAAAATACACATTTACATTATTCTATTTGTATTTAAATTTGTACAAAATACACATAAAATAATGTAAATTTATGTATTTTCACATAAAATTTCAAAATAAATAAACATTATTTTATGTGTATTTTGTGTATGTATTTCAATACAAATTTACCTAATTTTATGTGTATTTTGTATATTTATTTTCATACAAATTTAAAATATTTTTGTGTATTTTTGTATATAGTTTCATACAAATTTAGGTTATTTTATGTGTATTTTGTATATCTATTTTCATACCAATACACATTCTTTTATTGATATTTTTTTATTTATTTTGACGCGAATTTTATGTGAATTTGTTTTCATTTCATACAAATTTACATTATTTTATGTGTATTTTGTACATGTATTTAAATACAAATTTAACTAATTATATGTGTATATTTTTGTACATCTATTTTCATACAAAATTGAAATTTATTTTTTTGTTTTTTTGTATATATTTTTATTAAAATTTTCGTAATCTTATAAAAATATATATACCAAAATACACATAAAATATTTAAATTTGCATTGAAATAAATATACAAAATGCACATACAATAAGGTAAATTTGTATTGAAAGAGATATGCAAAAATACATATAAAACAATGTAAATTTGTTTCAAAATATATATACGAATACAAATAAAAAAACGTAGATTTCTTTAAAAATATATATACAAAATACACTTAAAATTAAGTAAATACGTATAAAAAAATGTATACAAAATACACATAAAATAATGTAAATTCGAATTAAAATAAATAAACAAAATACCAATAAAAGAATGTGTATTTAGATAAATATAAATATACAAAATACACATACAAAATAAACATAAAATAAGGTAGATTTATAAAAAAATATATGTACAAAATACACATAAAATAATGTAAATTTATATAAAAATGTATATACAAATACACATAAAATACCATGAATTTGTATAAAAATATATATTCAAAATAAATATTAAATGATGTAAAAGCGTATAAAAATATATATACAAACTACAAATAAAATAATGTAAATTCGTATCAATATAAATCAACAAAACACCAATAAAATAATATATATTTGAATGAAAATAAATTTACAAAATACACATAACATAACTAAAATTTGTATTAAAATATATACAAAAATACATAGAAATAATTTGAGTTAGTATGAAAATAGATATACAAAATACACATAAAACTAGGTAAACTAGGTATATACAAAATACCCATAAAATATTGTAAATTTGTGTCAAAATATATAAACAAATACACATAAAATAACGTAAATTTGTATGAAAAATATATATAAAATACACATAGAATAATGTCAATTCGTATCAAAATGAATGAGCAGAATATCAATAAAATAATGTAAATTTGTATGAAAATAAAGATGCAAAATACCCAAAAAATAAAGCATATGTTTATAAAAATACAGATACAAAAATACACATCGAATAATTAAATTTGTATTAAAATTAATATACAAAATGCGTATATAATAAGGTAAATTTGTATTGAAAAAATATGCAACATACACGCTTACTCATACAAATTTATATTATTTTTTTGGTATTTTGTTTATTTATTTTGATACGAATTACATGATTATATGTGTATTTTGTACATATTTTTAAACATAAAATAAAGTCAATTTGTATGAAAAATATATAAAAAAAAACACATAGAATAATGTCAATTCGTATCAAAAAGAATGAGCAGAATATCAATAAAATAATGTAAATTTGTATGAAAACAAAGATGCAAAATACCCAAAAAATAAAGCATATGTTTATAAAAATACAGATACAAAAATACACATCGAATAATTAAATTTGTATTAAAATTAATATACAAAATGCGTATATAATAAGGTAAATTTGTATTGAAAAAATATGCAACATACACGTTTACTCATACAAATTTATATTATTTTATTGGTATTTTGTTTATTTATTTTGATACGAATTACATGTGTTTCAATACAAATTTACCTAATTTTATGTGTATTTTGTATATTTATTTTCATACAAATTTAAAATATTTTTGTGTTTTTTTGTACATAGTTTGATACAAATTTAGGTTATTTTATGTGTATTTTGTATATCTATTTTCATACAAATACACATTCTTTTACTGAGATTTTGTTTATTTATTTTGACGCGAATTTACATTATTTAATGTGTATTTTGTATATATATTTTTATAAGTATTTACATCATTTCATGTGTATTTTGTATAGTTTTAAACAAATTTATATTATTTAATGTGTATTTTGTATATATATATTTATACAAATACACATTCTTTTATTGGTATTTTGTTTATTTATTTTGATACTAATTTACATTATTTTATGTGTATTTTGTATACATTTTTTATACGTATTTACATAATTTTATGTGTATTTTGTATATATATTTTTATAGAAATCTACCTTATTTCATGTGTATTCGTATATATATTTTGAAACAAATTTACATTGTTTATATGTATTTTGCATATCTATTTTTGTGTATTCTGTATTTATTTTTTTTATACATAGAATAATGTAAAATCGTATCAAAATAGGTACACAGAATATCAATAAAATAATTTAAATTTGTATGAAAATAAAGATGCAAAATACCCATAAGATAAAGCATATTTTTTCTTAAAAATACATATACAAAAATACACATAGAATAATTAAATTTGTATTAAAATTAATATACAAAATGCACACATACAATAAGGTAAATTTGTATTGAAAAAAAACGCAAAATACAAATAAAACAGTGTAAATTTGTTTCAAAATATATATACGAATACACATAAAATAACGTAGATTTCTATAGAAATATATATACAAAATACACATGAAATTATGTAAATACGTATAAAAATATATATATATATATATAAAATACATATTAAGTAATGTAAATTCGTGACAAAATAAATAAACAAAATATCATGAAAAGAATGTGTATTTGTATGAAAATAAATAATAGATAATAAATTTGTATGTAATATATATGCAAGATACATTTAAATAATGTAAATATGTATAAAAAAAATATATACAAAAAACAAATAGGATAATGTAAAATCGTATCAAAATAAATACACCGAATATTAATAAAATAATGTAAATTTGTATGAAAATAAAGATGCAAAATTCCCATCAAACAGCGCATTTCTTATAAAAATATATATACCAAAATACACATAAAATATTTAAATTTGTATTGAAATAAATATACAAAATGCACATACAATAAGGTAAACTTCTATTGAAAGAGATATGCAAAAATACATATAAAACAATGTAAATTTGTTTGAAAATATATATACGAATACACATAAAATAACGTAGATTTCTATAAATATATATATAAAAAATACACATAAAATTAAGTAAATACGTATAAAAAAATGTAAACAAAATACACATAAAATAATGTAAATTCGAAACAAAATAAATAAACAAAATACCAATAAAAGAATGTATATCTATTTATTTTAATACAAAATCTAATATTTTGTGTTTTTTCGTATATATATTTTTATAAAAAATGTGTTATTTTATGGGTATTTTGCATCTTAATTTTCATACAAATTTACATTATTTTATTAATATTTTCTGTATTTATTTTGATACGATTTTACATTATTTTATTTATGTTTTGTATATATATTTTTTATACATATTTACATTATTTAATGTGTTTTTTGTATATATATTTGATACATATTTACGTTATTTTAAGTTATTTTATGTGTATTTGTTTATATATTTTGACACAAATTTACAATATTTTATGGGTATTTTGTATATATATTTCAAAAGAAATTTACCTAGTTTTATATGTATTTTGGATATCTATTTTCATACAAACTCAAATTATTTTTATGTATTTTTGTATATATTTCAATACAAATTTTAGTTATGTTATGTGTATTTTGTTAATCTATTTTCATTCAAATATATATTATTTTATTGGTATTTTGTTGATTTATATTGATACGAATTTACATTATTTTATATGTACTTTGTATATATATTTTTATACGCATTTACATTATTTAATATTTATTTTTGAATATATAATCTTATACAAATTCATGGTATTTTATGTGTATTTGTATATATATTTTCATATAAATTTACATTATTTTATGTGTATTTTGTTTACATTTTTTTATACGTATTTACTTAATTTTATGTGTATTTTGTATATATATTTTTATAGAAATCTACGTTATTTTATGTGTATTCGTATATATATTTTGAAACAAATTTACATTGTTTTATATGTATTTTTGCATATCTCTTTCAATAGAAGTTTACCTTATTGTATGTGCATTTTGTATATTTATTTCAATACAAATTTAAATATTTTATGTGTATTTTGGTATGTATATTTTTATAAGAAATGCCCTATTTGATGGGAATTTTGCATCTTTATTTTCATACAAATTTTTATTATTTTATTAATATTCGGTGTATTTATTTTGATACGATTTTACATTACTCTATTTCTTTTTTGTATATATTTTTTTTATACATATTTACATTATTTAATGTGTATCTTGCATATATATTACATACAAATTAATTATCTATTATTTATTTTCATACAAATACACATTCTTTTCATGATATTTTGTTTATTTATTTTGTCACGAATTTACATTATTTAATATGTATTTTATATATATATATATATATATTTATACGTATATACGTTTATACGTAAATATTTTATGTGTATACATGTACAAAAAATACATAAAATAATGAAGATTTGTATGAAATGAAAACAAATACATTTTATACATAATATATATACAAAATACACATAGAATAATGTAAAATCATATTAAAATAAATACACAGAATATCAATAAAATAATGTAAATTTGTATGAAAATAAAGATGCTAAATACCCATAAAAAAAAGCATATTTTTATAAAAATACATATACAAAAATACACATAGATTAATCAAATTTGTATTAAAATTAATATACAAAATGCACATACAATAAGGTTAATTTGTATTGAAAAAATATGCAAAATACACATAAAACAATGTAAATTTGTTTCAAAATATATATACGAATACACATAAAATAACGCAGATTTCTATAGAAATATATATACAAAATACACTTCAAATAATCTAAATACGTATAAAAATATATATACAAAATACACATTAAATAATGGTAATTCGTGTCAAAATAAATAAACAAAATATCATGAAAAGAATGTGTATTTGTATGAAAATAGATATACAAAATACACATAAAATAACCTAAATTTGTATAAAACTATAAAAAAAAATACACAAAAATAATTTAAACTTGTATGAAAATAAATATACAAAAAACATATAAAATTAGGTAAATTTGTATTGAAATACATATACAAAATACACATAAAATAATGTAAATTTGAATGAAAATATATAAACATATAGACTTAAAATAACGTAAATTTGTATCAAATATATATACAAAAAACACATTAAATAATGTAAATATGTATAAAAAAAATATATACAAAACACAAATAAAATAATGTAAAATCGTATGAAAATAAATACAGAAAATATTAATAAAATAATGTAAATTTGTATGAAAATTAAGATGCAAAATACCCATAAAATAACACATTTTTTATAAAAATATATATACGAATAAAACATAAAATATTTGATTTTGTATTAAAATAAATAGATATACAAAATACACATAAAATAAGCTAAATTAAATGAAAAATATATACAAAATACACATAGAATAATGTAAAATCGTATCAAAATAAATACACAGAATATCAATAAAATTATGTAATTTTGTATGAAAATAAAGATGCAAAATACCCATAACATAAAGCATATTTATTTAAAAATACATATACAAAAATACACATAGAATAATTAAATTTGTATTAAAATTAATATACAAAATGCACGTACAATAAGGTAAATTTGTATTGAAAAAATATACAAAATGCACATCAAAGCGTAAATTTGTTTAAAAATCTATATACGAATACACATAAAATAACGTAGATTTCTATAGAAATATATATACAAAATACACATGAAATGATGTAAATACGTATAAAAATATATATATACAAAATGCACATTAAATAATTTAAATTCTCGTCAAAATAAATAAACAAAATATCAATAAAAGAATGTGTATTTGTATGAAAATAGATATACAAAATACTCATAAAATAACCTAAGTTTGTATAAAACTATATACAAAAATACACAAAAATAATTTAAATTTGCATGAAAATAAATATACAAAATACACATAAAATTAGGTAAATTTGTATTGAAATACATATACAAAATACACATAAAATAATGGAAATTTGAATGAAAATATATAAACATATACACTTAAAATAACGTAAATTTGTATCAAATATATATACAAAATACAAATTATATAATGTAAATATGTATAAAAAAATTTATACAAAACACAAATAGAATAATGTAAAATCGTATCATAATAAATACACAGAATATTAATTAAATAATGTAAATTTGTATGAAAATAAAGACGCAAAACAGCCACAAAATAACGCATTTTTTTTTAAATATATATACCAAAATACACATAAAATATTAAAATTTGTATTAAAATAAATATAAAAAATGCACATACTGTAAGGTAAATTTGTATTGAAATAGATATGCAAAATACATATAAAACAATGTAAATTTGTTTCAAAATATATATACGAATACAAATAAAATAACGTTGATTTCTATAAAAATATATACAAAATACACATAAAATGAAGAAAATACGTATAAAAAAATGAATACAAAATACACATAAAAATCGTATCAAAATAAATAAACAAAATACCAGTAAAAGAAAGTGTATTTGTATAAATATAAATATACAAAATACACATAAAATATCGTAAATTTGTATAAAACTATATACAAAGATACACTAAACAAATACACATTCTTTTATTGGTATTTTGTTTATTTATTTTGTTTCGAATTTATATTATTTTATGTGTATTTTGTTTACATTTTTTTATACATATTTACCTAATTTTATGTGCATTTTGTATATATTTTTATAGAAATCTACGTTATTTTATGTGTATTCGTATATATATTTTGAAACAAATTTACAATTTTTTATATGTATTTTTGCATATCTCTTTCAACAGAAGTTTACCTTATTGTATGTGCATTTTGTATATTTCAATACAAATTTAAATATTTTGTGTATTTTATTATATATTTATAAATGCGCTATTTGATGGAATTTTGCATCTTTATTTTCATACAAATTTACATTATTTTATTAATATTCAGTGTATTATTTTGATACGATTTCTTTTGTATATTTTTTTTTTATACATATTTACATTATTTAATGTGTATCTTGCATATATATTACATACACATTTACTATCTATTATTTATTTTCATACAAATACACATTCTTTTCATGATATTTTGTTTATTTATTTTGTCACGAATTTACATTACTTAATATGTATTTTATATATATATTTTTATACGTATTTACATAATTTCATGTGTATTTTGTATATATATTTCTATAGAAATCTACATTATTTTAAATGTATTCGTATATATATTTTGAAACAAATTTACACTGTTTTATTTGTATTTTGCGTTTTTTTTTCAATACAAATTTACCTTTTTGTATGTGTGCATTTTGTATATTAATTTTAATACAAATTTAATTATTCTATGTGTATTTTTGTATATGTATTTAAAAAAAAAATGCTTTATCTTAAGGTTATTTTGCATCTTTATTTTCATATAAATTTAAATTATTTTATTGATATTCTGTGCACCTATTTTGATACGATTTTACATTATTCTATGTATAACAAAAATAAATACAGAATACACAAAAATAGATATGCAAAATACATATAAGCAATGTAAATTTGTTTCTAAATATATATACGAATACTCATGAAATAAGGTAGATTTCTATAAAAATATATATACAAAATACACATAAAATTAAGTAAATACGTATAAAAAATGTATACAAAATACACATAAAATAATGTAAATTAGTATCAAAATAAATAAACAAAATACCAATAAAATAATTTGTATTTGTATAAATATATATATATATATATATATAAAAAAAAAAAAATAAAAAATATAAATTTGTTTAAAACTATACAAAATACACATGAAATGATGTAAATACGTATAAAAATATATATACAAAATACACATTAAATAATGTAAATTCGCGTCAAAATAAATAAATAAAATATCAATGAAAGAATGTGTATTTGTATGAAAATAGATATACAAAATTCACATAAAATAACCTAAATTTGTTTCAAACTATATACAAAAATACACAAAAATATTTTAAATTTGTATGAAAATAAATATACAAAATACACATAAAATTAGGTAAATTTATATTGAAATACATACACAAAATACACATAAAATAATGTAAATTTGAATGAAAATACATAAACAAATACACTTAAAATAACGTAAATTTGTATAAAAAAAATATGTACAAAACAAATAGAATAATGTAAAATCGTATCAAAATAAATACACAGAATATTAATAAAATAAGGTAAACTTGTATGAAAATAAAGATGCAAAATACACATAAAATAACGCATTTTTTTTTTTATAAAAATATATATACCAAAATACACATCAAAAAATTAAATTTGTATTAAAATAAATATACAGAAAGCACATACAATAAGGTAAATTTGTATTGAAATAGATATGCAAAATACATATAAAACAATGTAAATTTGTTTCAAAATATATATACAAAATACACATAAAATTAAGTAAATACGTATAAAAAAATGTATACAAAAAACACATAAAATAATGTAAATTCGTATCAAAATAAATAAACAAAATACTAATAAATGAATGTGTATTTGTATAAATATAAATATACAAAATACACATAAAATAATGTAAATTTATATAAAACTATATACAAAAATACACAGAAATAATTAAATTTGTATGAAAATATATACAAAATACACACAAAATAAGCTAAATTTGAATTGAAATATATATACAAAATACATGAAATAAAGTAAATTTGTATCAAAATATTTATACAAATACACATATAATAACGTAAATTTGTATGAAAATATATAAACAAAATACACATTAAATAATGTAAATACGTATTAAAAAATCTGTACAAAATACACATATAATCATGTAATTCGTATCAAAATAAATAATCAAAATACCAATAAAATAATATGAATTTGTATGAGTAAACGTGTATGTTGCATATTTTTTCAATACAAATTTACCTTATTATATACGCATTTTGTATATTAATTTTAATACAAATTTAATTATTCGATGTGTATTTTTGTATCTGTATTTTTATAAACATATGCTTTATTTTTTGGGTATTTTGCATATTTATTTTCATACAAATTTACATTATTTTATTGATATTCTGCTCATTCATTTTGATACGAATTGACATTATTCTATGTGTATTTTGTATATATTTTTAATACAAATCTACGTTATTTTATGTATATATGTTTATATATTTTGACACAAATTTACAATATTTTATGGGTATTTTGTATATAAATTTCAAAAGAAATTTACCTAGTTTTATGTGTATTTTGTATATCTATTTTCATACAAACTCAAATTATTTCTATGTATTTTTGTATATATTTTAATACAAATTTTAGTTATGTTATGTGTATTTTGTAAATTTATTTTCATTCAAATATATATTATTTTATTGGTGTTTTGTTGATTTATATTGATACGAATTTACATTATTTTATATGTACTTTGTATATATATTTTTATAAGCTTTTCCATTATTTAATATTTATTTTGAATATATATTATTATACAAACTCATGGTATTTTATGTGTATTTGTATATATATTTTCATATAAATTTACATTATTTTATGTATTTTGTACATATATTTATTACAAATCTACATTATTTTATGTTTATTTTGTTTATTTTTTTTGTATATTTATATTTATCCAAATACACATTCTTTTATTGGTATTTTGTTTATTTATTTTAATTCGAATTTACATTATTTTATGTGTAATTTGTATACATTTTTTTATACGTATTTACTTAATTTTAAGTGTATTTTGTATATATATTTTTATAGAAATATACGTTTTTTTATTTGTATTCGTATATATATTTTGAAACAAATTTACATTGTTTTATATGTATTTTTGCAAATCTCTTTCAATACAAATTTACCTTATTGTATATGCATTTTGTATATTTATTTCAATACAAATTTAAATATTTTATGTGTATTTTGGTAAATATATTTTTATAAAAAATGCGATAATTTTTGGGAATTTTGTATCTCTATTTTCATACAAATTTACATTATTTCATTGATATTCTGTGTATTTATTTTGATACGATTTTACATTATTCTCTTTGTTTTTGGTATATATATTTTTTATACACATTTACATTATTTAATGTGTATCTTGCATATATATTTTATACAAATTTACGTTATTTTAAGTGTATTTGTTTATATATTTTCATTCAAATTTACATTATTTGATGTGTATTTTGTATATGTATTTCAATACAAATTTACCTAATTTTATGTGTATTTTGTATATTTCTTTTCAAACAAATTTAAATTATTTTTGTGTATTTTTGTATATAGTTTTATACAAATTTAGGTTATTTTATGTACGCATTTACATTATTTAGTGTCTTTTATATATATATTTTTTTGCAAATTTACTTTATTTTATGTGCATTTTTGTACATATATTTTTATAGAAATTTGCGTTATTTGTATATGTTTTCTCATACAAATTTACATTATTTTATTGCTATTTTGTTTATTTATTTTGATACGAATTACATGATTATATGTGTATTTTGTCCATATTTTTTATACGTATTTACATTACTTAATGTGTATTTTGTTTATATATTTTTGAACAAATCTACGTTATTATATGTATTTGTATAAATATTTTGATACAGATTTACATTATTTTATGTATTTTGTATGTACATTTCAATTCAAATTTAGCTTATTTTAGCTGTATTTTGTATATATATTTTCATACAAATTTAATTACTTCTGTGTATTTTTGTATACAGTTTTATACAAATTTACGATATTTTATGTGTAATTTGTATATTTATGTTTTTACAAACACATTTTTTTATACGTATTTACTTAATTTTATGTGTATTTTGTATATATATTTTTATAGAAATCTACGTTTTTTTTATTTGTATTCGTATATATATTTTGAAACAAATTTACATTGTTTTATATGTATTTTTGCATATCTCTTTCAATACAAATTTACCTTATTGTATGTGCATTTTGTATATTTATTTCAATACAAATTTAAATATTTTATGTGTATTTTGGTATATATATTTTTATAAGAAATGCGCTATTTGATGGGAATTTTGCATCTTTATTTTCATACAAATTTACATTATTTTATTAATATTCGGTGTATTTATTTTGATACGAATTTACATTATTCTATTTGTTTTTTGTATATACTTTTTTATACATATTTACATTATTTAATGAGTATTTTGCATATATATTTGATACAAATTTATTATCTATTATCTATTTTTATACAAATACACATTCTTTTCATGATATTTTGTTCATTTATTTTGACACGAATTTACATTACTTGATATGTATTTTGTATATATATTTTTATACGTATTTACATAATTTTATATGCATTTTGTATATATATTTCTATAGAAATCTACTTTATTTTATGTGTATTCGTATATATATTTTGAAACAAATTTACATTGTTTTATATGTATCTTTGAATATCTCTTTTAATACAAATTTACCTTACTGTATATGCATTTTGTATATTTATTTCAATACAAATTTAAATATTTTATGTGTATTTTGGTATATATATTTTTATAAAAAATGCGATAATTTTGGGGAATTTTGCATCTTTATTTTCATACAAATTTACATTATTTTATTGATATTCTGTGTATTTATTTTGATACGATTTTACATTATTCTATTTGTTTTTTGTATATATTTTTTTATACACATTTACATTATTTAATGTGTATCTTGCATATATATTTTATACAAATTTACGTTATTTTAAGTGTATTTGTTTTTATATTTTCATTCAAATTAACATTTACTTTAATTCAAAATTACATGACTTTTTGTGTATTTTGTATACATTTTTTTATACGTATTTACTTAATTTTATGTGTATTTTGTATATATATTTTTATAGACATCTACGTTTTTTTGTTTGTATTCGTATATATATTTTGAAACAAATTTACAGTGTTTTATATGTATTTTTGCATATCTCTTTCAATACAAATTTACCTTATTGTATGTGCATTTTGTATATTTATTTCAATGCAAATTCAAATATTTTATGTGTGTTTTGGTATATATATTTTTATAAGAAATGCGCTATTTTATGGGAATTTTGCATCTTTATTTTCATACAAATTTACATCATCTTATTATTATTCGGTGTATTTATTTTGATACGATGTTACATTATTCTATTTGTTTTTTGTATATACTTTTTTATACATATTTACATTATTTAATGTGTATCTTGCATATATATTTTATACAAATTTATTATCTATTATCTATTTTCATACAAATACAAATTCTTTTCATGATATTTTGTTTATTTATTTTGACACGAATTTACATTATTTGATATGTATTTTGTATATAGATTTTTATACGTATTTACATAATTTCATATGTATTTTGTATATATATTTCTATAGAAATCTACTTTATTTTCTGTGTATTCGTATATATATTTTGAAACAAATTTACATTGTTTTATATGTATTTTTGAATATTTCTTTCAATACAAATTTACCTTACTGTATATGCATTTTGTATATTTGTTTCAATACAAATTTAAATATTTTATGTGTATTTTGGTATATATACTTTTATAAAAAATGCGATAATTTTTGACAAATACACATTCTTTTCATGATATTTTGTTTATTTATTTTGACACGAATTTACATTATTTGATATGTATTTTGTATATATATTTTTATACGTATTTACATAATTTCATATGTATTTTGTATATATATTTATATAGAAATCTACTTTATTTTATGTGTATTCGTATATATATTTTGAAACAAATTTACATTGATTTATATGTATTTTTGAATATCTTTCAATACAAATTTACCTTACTGTATATGCATTTTGTATATTTATTTCAATACAAATTTAAATATTTTATGTGTATTTTGGTAAATATATTTTTATAAAAAATGCGATAATTTTTGGGAATTTTGTATCTTTATTTTGATACAAATTTACATTATTTTATTGATATTCTGTGTATTTATTTTGATACGATTTTACATTATTCTATTTGTTTTTTATATATATATATTTTTTATACACATTTACATTACTTAATGTGTATCTTGCATATATATTTTAAACAAATTTACGTTATTTTAAGTGTATTTGTTTATATATTTTCATTCAAATTTACATTATTTGATGTGTATTTTGTATATGTATTTCAATACAAATTTACCTAATTTTATGTGTATTTTGTATATTTCTTTTCAAACAAATTAAAATTATTTTTTTGTATTTTTGTATATTGTTTTATACAAATTTAGGTTATTTTATGTACGCATTTACATTATTTAGTGTGTGTTTTGTATATATATTTTTTTGTAAATTTACTTTATTTTATGTGCATTTTTGTACATATATTTTTATGGAAATTTGCGTTATTTGTATATGTTTTCTCATACTAATTTACATTATTTTATTGCTATTTTGTTTATTTATTTTGATACGAATTACATGATTATATGTGTATTTTGTACATATTTTTTATACGTATTTACATTACTTAATGTGTATTTTGTTTATATATTTTTAAACAAATCTACGTTATTATATGTATTTGTATAAATATTTTGATACAGATTTACATTATTTTATATATTTTGTATGTACATTTCAATTCAAATTTAGCTTAATTTAGCTGTATTTTGTATATATATTTTCATACAAATTTAATTACTTCTGTGTATTTTTGTATATAGTTTTATACAAATTTACGATGTTTTATGTGTATTTTGTATATTTATATTTTTACAAATACACATTCTTTTACTGGTATTTTGTTTATTTATTTTGATACGATTTTTATGTATTTTTTGTATTTATTTTTTTATACGTATTTACTTCATTTGATGTGTATTTTGTACATATTTTTATAGAAATCTACGTTATTTTATGTGTATTCGTATATATATTTTGAAACAAATTTACATTGTTTTATATGTATTTTGCATATCTATTTCAATACAAATTTGCAAATTTACTTTATTTTATGTGCATTTGTATATGTTTTCTCATACAAATTTACATTATTTTATTGCTATTTTGTTTATTTATTTTGATACAAATGAAAATAGATATACAAAATATACATAAAATAAATTAAATTTGTATTGAAATATATATACAAAATACATAAAATAATGTAAATTTGTATCAAAATATTTTAACAGATGCGCATAAAATAACGTAAATTTGTTTTAAAATATACAAAATACACATTAAATAATGTAAATATGTAAAAAAAAATATATACAAAACACAAATAGAATAATGTAAAATCGTATCAAAATAAATACACATTATATTAATAAAACAATGTAAGTTTGTATGAAAATAAAGATGCAAAATACCCATTAAATAACGCATTTTTTATAAAAATATATATTCCAAAATACACATGAAAAAATTAATTTGTATTAAAATAAATATACAAAATACACATACAATAAGGTAAATCTGTATTGAAATAGATATGCAAAATACATATAAAACAATGTAAATTTGTTTCAAAATATATATACGAATACACATAAAATAACGTAGATTTGTATAAAAATATATATACAAAATACACATAAAATGAAGTAAATACGTATAAGAAAATGTATACAAAATATACATAAAATAATGTAAACTCGTATCAAAATAAATAAACAAAATACCAATAAAAGAATGTGTATTTGTATAAATATAAATATACAAAATACACATAAAATAACGTAAATTTGTATAAAACTATATACAAAAATACACAGAAGTAATTAAATTCGTATGAAAATAGATATACAAAATACAGATAAAATAAGCTAAATTTGAATTGAAATGTATATTCAAAATACATAAAATAAAGTAGATTTGTATCAAAATATTTATAAAAATACCCATAAAATAACGCATTTTTTTATTTATAAAAATATATATACCAAAATACACATTAAAAAATTTAATTTGTATTAAAATAAATATACAAAAAACACATTCAATAAGGTAAATTTGTATTGAAATAGATATGCAAAATACATATAAAACAATGTAAATTTGTTTCAAAATATATATACGAATACACATAAAATAACGTAGATTTCTATAAAAATATATATACAAAGTACATATAAAATAATGTAAATTCGTAAATACGTATAAAAAATGTATACAAAATACACATAAAATAATGTAAATTCGTATCAAAATAAATATACAAAATACCAATAAAAGAATGTGTATTTGTATAAATATAAATATACAAAATACACATAAAATAACGTAAATTTATATAAAACTATATACAAAAACACACAGAAGTATTTTAATTTGTATGAAAATAGATATACAAAATAAGGTAAATTCGTTACAAATTCAATAAACAAAATTCAGATAAAAGAACGTATATTTGTAGAAAAAATAAATATACAAAATACACATTAAATAACGAAAATTTGTATGAAAATATATAAAAAAATAAACAAAAATAATTTCAATTTGTATGAAAATAAATAATTACTTTTGTGTATTTTTGCATATAGTTTTATATAAATTTACGTTATTTTATTTGTATTTTGTAAATTTATTTATATACAATACACTTTCTTTTATTAGTATTTTGTTCATTTATTTTGATACAAGTTTACATTATTTTAAATGTATTTTGTATACCTTTTTTTATACGTATTTACTTCATTTTATGTGTATTTTGTATATTTATTTTCATAGAAATCTACGTTATTTTATGTGTATTCGTATATATATTTTTTAAAAATTTACATGGTTTTATATGTATTTTGCATATCTATTTCAATACAAATTTACCTTATTGTATGTGCATTTTGTATATTTATTTTAATATAAATTCAAATATTTTATGTGTGTCTTGGTATAAATATTTTTAGAAAAAATGCGTTATTTTATGGGTATTTTGCATCTTAATTTTCATACAAATTTACATTATTTTATTAATATTTTGTGTATTTATTTTGATACGATTTTATATTATTATATTTGTGTTTTGTATATATTCTTTTATACATATTTACATTATTTAATGTGTATTTTTTATATATATTTTATACAAATTTACGTTATTTTAAGTGTATTTGTTTATATATTTTCATTCAAATTTACATTATTTTATGTGTATTTTGTAAATGTATTTCAATACAAATTTACCTAATTTTATGTGTATTTTGTATATTTATTTTCATACAAATTAAAATTATTTTTGTGTATTTTTGTATATAGTTTTATAAAAATTTAGGTGATTTTATGTGTATATTGTATATCTATTTTCATACAAATACACATTTTTTTATTGATATTTTGTTTATTTACTTTGACGCGAGTTTACATTATTTATTGTGTATTTTTTATATATATATATATATATATATATATATATATATATATATATATATATATATATATATATATATATATATATATATATATATATATATATATATATATATATATATATATATATATATATATATATATATATATATATATATATATATATATATATATATATATATATATATATATATATATATATATATATATATATATATATATATATATATATATATATATATATATATATATATATATATATATATTTTTTATTGGTTTGTACATCAGTTGATTGTTATTTTGTATATATATTTCTATAGAAATCTACGTTGATTTATGAGTATTCGTATATAGATTTTGAAATAAATTTACACTGTTTTATGTGTATTTTGCATATTTTTTCAATACAAATTTACCTTATTGTATATGCATTTTGTATATTAATTTTAATACAAATTTAGTTATGCTATGTGTATTTTTGTATATGTATTTTTATAAAAATATGCTTTATTTTATGGGTATTTTGCATTTTTATTTTCATACAAATTTACATTATTTTATTTATATTCTTCTTCTTTTTTTTTTTTTTTAAACAATTTTACATTATTCTATGTGTATTTTGTATATCTATTTTCATACGTATTTACTTAGTTTTATGTGTATTTTGTATATATATTTTTATAGAAATCTACGTTATTTTATGTGTGTTCGTATATATATTTTGAAACAAATTTACATTGTTTTATATGTATTTTTGCATATCTCTTTCAATACAAATTTACCTTATTGTATGTGCATTTTGTATGTTTATTTCAATACAAATTTAAATATTTTATGTGTATTTTGGTATATATATTTTTATAAGAAATGCGCTATTTGATGGGAATTTTGCATCTTTATTTTCAAACAAATTTACATTATTTTATTAATATTCGGTGTATTTATTTTGATACGATTTCACATTATTCTATTTTTTTTGGTATATATTTTTTTTATAAATATTTACATTATTTAATGTGTATCTTGCATCTTTTATCGTAATTTTGTTTATTTATTTTTATACGAATTTACATTATTTTAGGTGTATTTGATATGTATATTTTTATACTTATTTATATCATTTTATTTGTGTTTTGAATATATATTTTCATAGAAATTTACTCTATTTTATGGGTATTCGTATATATATTTTGATAAAAATTTACATTATTTATGTTTATTTTACAAATCTATTTCAATACAAATTTACCATATTGTATGTGTATTTTGTATATTTATTTTAATACAAATTTAATTATTTTATGTGTTTTTTTGTAAAAATATGCGTTATTATTTGGGTATTTTGCATCTTTATTTTCATACAAATTTACATTATTTTATTGATATTCTGTTTATTTATTTTGATACGATTTTACATTATTCTATGTGTATTTTGTATATATATTTTTATACACATTTACATTATTTAATGTATATTTTGTATATATATTTTATATAAATGTGTATTTGTTTATACATTTTCATACAAATTTACAATATCTGATGTGTAATTTGTATGTGTATTTCAATACAGATTTGCCTAATTTTATGTGTATTTTGCATATCTATTTTCAAACAAATTTAAATTATTTTTATGTATTTTTTATATATTTTAATACAAATTTTAGTTATTTTATTTGTATTTTGTATTTATATTTTCCTACAAATATACATTCTTTTAGTGGAATTTTGTTCATTTTTTTCATAAGAATTTACATAATTTTATGTGTATTTTGAATATATATTTTTCTACGTATTTACATTATTTTATGTGTATTTTTTATATACATTTTCATAAAAATTTACGTTATTTTATTGTGTGTATTCGTATATGATTTGATACAAATTTACGTTATTTTATGTTTATTTTGCATATCTATTTCAATATAGATTTACCTTATTGTATGTGTATTTTGTAAATTTATTTTAATACAAATTTAATTATTTTATGTGTACTTTGTATACATTTTCTTATACGTATTTACTTCATTTAATGCGTATTTTGTATATATATTTTTATAGTATTCTACGTTATTTTATGTGTATTGGTATATATATTTTGAAGCAAATTTACATTGTTTTATATGTATTTAGCATATCTATTTCAATATAAATCTACCTTATTGTACGTGCATTTTGTATATTTATTGTAATACAAATTTTAAAATTTTATTATTTTGGTATATATATTTTTATAAAAAGAGTTTTATATAAATTTAAAATATTTTATGTATTTTGTATATCTATTTTCATACAAATACACATTTTTATTGATATTTGTTTATTTATTTTGACGCGAATTCACATTATTTAATGTGTATTGTGTATATATATTTTTATACGTATTTACGTCATTTCATGTGTATTTTGTATATATATTTCTATAGAAATATATGTTATTTTATGTGTATTCGTATATATATTTTGAAACAAATATACATTGTTTTATGTGCATTTTGCATATTTTTTCAATATAAATTTACCTTATTGTACGTGCATTTTGTATATTAATTTTAATACAAATTTAATTATTCTATGTGTATTTTTGTATATGTATTTTCATAAAAAATGCTTTATTTTATGGGTATTTTGCATCTTTATTTTCATACAAATTTACATTATTTTATTGATATTCTGTGTATTTATTTTGATACGATTTTACATTATTCTATGTACATTTGGTATATATATTTCATACAAATGAACGTTATTTTATGTGAATTTGTTTTCATTTCATACAAATTTACATTATTTTATGTGTATTTTGTACATGTATTTAAATACAAATTTAACTAATTATATGTGTATTATGTATATCTATTTTCATACAAATTGAAATTAATTTTGTGTATTTTAGTATATATTTTTATTCAAATTTTCGCAATTTTATGTGAATTTTATATATTTATTTTCCTACAAATATACGTCCTTTTATCGGAATTTTGTTTATTTATTTTGATACGAGTTTTCATTATTTTAGGTGTATTTGATATATATATTTTTATACTTATTTACATAATTTTATATGTATTTTGAATATATATTTTCATAGAAATTTACTCTATTTTATGTGCATTCGTATATATATTTTGATACAAATTTACATTATTTATGTGTATTTCGCATATCTATTTCAATACAAATTTTCTTTATTGTATGTGCCTTTTGAATATTTATTTTGATGCAAATTTAATTATTTTATGTGTATTTTTGTATATATATTTTTAAGCAAATATGCGTTATTATATGGGTATTTTGCATCTTTATTTTCATACAAATTTACATTATTTTATTGATTGTCTGTTTATTTATTTTGATACGATTTTACGTTATTCTGTGTATTTTGTATATATATTTTTAGACATATTTACATTATTTAATGTATATTTTGTACATATATTTTATGGAAATTTAGGTTATCTTATGTGTATTTGTTTATATATTTTCATACAAATTTACATTATTTTATGTGTATTTTGTATATGTATTTCAATAAAAATTTGCCTAATTTCATTTGTATTTTGCATATTTATTTTCAAACAAATTTAAATTATTTTGTGTGCATTTTTGTATTATTTTTATACATTTTTTTTTATTTGTGTTTTGTATATATATTTTAATACACATATACATTCTTTTAGAGGAAATTTTGTTTATTTATTTTGATCCGAATTTACATTATTTTATGTGTATTTTGTATATATATTTTTCTATGTATTTACATTATTTTATGTGTATTTTGTATATATATTTTAATAAAAATTTACGTAATTTTATGTGTGTATTCGTATATATTTTGATAAAAATTTTCATTATTTTATGTGTTTTTTGCATATCTATTTCAATGAAAATCTACCTTATTGTATGTGTATTTTGTATATTTATTTTAATACAAATTTAATTATTTTATGTGTATTTTTGTATATATATTTTTTTTAAATATGAGATATTTTATGGGTAATTTGCATCTTTAATTATATAAATTTTTACATTACGTACATATCTTTTATACGTATTTACATTATTTAATGTGTATTTTGTTTATATATTTTTATACAAATTTACGTTATTATATGTGTATTTGAATATATATTTTTATACAAATTTACATTATTTTATGTATTTTCTATATTTATTTCAATTCAAATTTAGCTTATTTTATGTGTCTTTTGTATATCTATTTTCATACAAATTTAATTATTTTTGTTTATTTTTGTATATAGTTTTATACAATATTACGTTATTTTATGTGTATTTTGTATATTTATATTTATACAAGTAAACATTCCTTTATTGGCATTTAGTTTATTTATTTTGATACGAATATACATTATTTTATGTGTATTTTGTATACATTTTCTTATACGTATTTACTTCATTTTATGTGTATTTTGTATATATATTTTATAGAAATCTACGTTATTTTATGAGTATTCGTATGTATATTTTGAAACAAATTTACATTGTTTTATATTTATTTTGCATATCTATTTCAATACATATTTACCTTATTGTATGTGCATTTTGTATATTTATTGTAATACAAATTTAAATATTTTATGTGCATTTTGGTATATATATTTTCATAAAAAATGCGTTGTTTTATGGGTATTTTGCATCTTTATTTTCATACAAATTTACATTATTTTATTAATATTCTGTGTATTTATTTTGATAATATTTTACATTATTCTATTTGTGTTTTGTATATATTTTTTTATACATATTTACATGATTTAATGTGTATTTTCTATATATATTTCATACAAGTTTTCGCTATTTTAAGTGTATTTGTTTATATATTTTTATTCAAATTTACATTATTTTATGTGTATTTTGTATATGTATTTCAATAGAAATTTACCTAATTTCATGTGTATTTTTTATATATATTTTATACAAATTTAAATTATTTTTTGTGTATTTTTGTAAAGAGTTTTATTCAAATTTAATATATTTTATGTGTATTTTTTATATCTATTTTCATACAAATACACATTCTTTCATTGATATTTTGTTTATTTATTTTGATGCGAATTTACATTATTTTATGTGTATTCGTATATATATTTTGAAACAAATATACATTGTTTTATGTACATTTTGAATATTTTTTCAATACAAATTTACCTTATTGTACCTGCATTTTGTATATTAATTTTAATACAAATTTAGCTATTCTATGTGTATTTTTGTATATGTATTTTTATAAAAAAATGCTTTATTTTATAGGTATTTTGCATCTTTATTTTCATACAAAATTACATTATTTTATTGATATTCTGTGTATTTATTTTGATACGATTTTACATTATTCTATGTATATTTTGTATATCTATTTTATACCAATGTACGTTATTTTATGTGAATTTGTTTTCATTTCATACAAATTTACATTATTTTATGTGAATTTTGTACATGTATTTAAATACAAATTTAACTAATTATATGTGTATTTTGTATATCTATTTTCATACAAATTGAAATTAATTTTGTGTATTTTTTATATATTTTATTCAAATTTTCGTAATTTTATGTGTATTTTGTATATTTATTTTCCTACAAATATACGTTCTTTTATCGGAATTTTATTTATTTATTTTGATACGAATTTTCATTTTTTTTAGGTGTATTTGATATATATATATATATATATATATATATATATATATATATATATATATATATATATATATATATATATATATATATATATATATATATATATTTTTATACTTATTTACATAATTTTATATGTATTTTGAATATATATTTTCATAGAAATCTACTCTATATGTATATGTATAGAAAATACACATGAAATAATCTAAATTCGTATCGAAATAAATGAACAAAATACCGATAAGATAATGTAATTTTGAATGAAAATATATTTAGAAAATACACATAAAATAACGTAAATAAAAATAAATATATACACATAAAATGATTTGAATTTGAATGAAAATAGATATAAAAATAAACTTAAAATAAGGCAAATTTATAATGAAATATATATACAAAATACACATAAAATAATGTAGATTTGTTTCAAAATATATATACGAATACACATAAAATAACGTAGATTTCTATAGAAATATATATATACAAAATATACATGAAATGTTGTTAATACGTATAAAAATATATACACTAAATACACTTTAAATAATGTAAATTCGTGTCAAAATAAATAATTAAAATATCAATAAAAGAATGTGTATTTGTATGAAAATACATATACAAAATACACATAAAATAACTTAGATTTGTATAAAACTATATATAAAAATACACAAAAAAAAGTTAAATTTGTATGAAAATAAATATACAAGATACACATAAAATTAGGTAAATTTGTAAAGAAATACATATACAAAATACACATAAAATAATGTAAATTTGAATGAAATATATAAACAAATAAACTTAAATTAACTTAAATATGTAAAAAATATATATTAACAATTTACATTAAATAATGTAAATATTTATAAAAAATATATATACAAAACACAAATAGAAGAATTTAAAATCGTATTAAAATAAATACACAGAATGTAAATAAAATAATGTAAATTTGTATGAAAATAAAGATGCAAAATACCCACAAAATAACGCATTTTTTTATAAATATACAAAATACACATGAAAGGATGTAAATACGTATAAAAATATATATACAAAATACATATTAAATAATGTAAATTCGCGTCAAAATAAATAAACAAAATGTCAATAAAGGAATGTGTATTTGTATGAAAATAAATATACAAATTACACATAAGATAACATAAATTTGTAAAAAACTATATAATTTAATATAATTTAAATTTGTATGAAAATAAATATACAAAATACACATAAAATTAGGTAAATTTGTATTGAAATACATATACAAAATACACATAAAATACTGTAAATTTGAATGAAAATACATAAACAAATACACTTAAAATAACGTAAATTTGTATTAAAAAATATATACAAAACATAAATAAAATAATGTAAAATCGTATCAAAATAAATACACAGAATATTAATAAAATAATGTAAATTTATATGAAAATAAAGAAGCAAAATACGCATAAAATAACGCTTTTTTTTTTAAATATATATACAAAAATACGCATAAAAAAATTTATTTGTATTAAAATAAATATACAAAATACACATACAATGAGGTAAATCTGTATTGAAATAGATATGCAAAATACATATAAAACAATGTAAATTTGTTTCAAAATATATATACGAATACACATAAAATAACGTAGATTTGTATAAAAATATATATACAAAATACACGTAAAATGAAGTAAATACGTATAAAAAAATGTGTACAAAATACACATAAAATAACGTAAATTCGTATCAAAATAAATAAACAAAATACCAATAAAAGAATGTGTATTTGTATAAATATAAATATACAATACACATAAAATAACGTCAATTTAAATAAAACTATATACAAAAATACACAGAAGTAATTAGATTCGTATGAAAATAGATATACAAAATACAGATAAAATAAGCTAAATTTGAATTGAAATGTATATACAAAATACATAAAATAATGTAAATTTGTATCAAAATATTTATAAAAATACATATAATAACGTAAATTTGTTTAAAAATATATAAACAAAATACACATTAAGTAATGTAAATACGTATAAAAATATGTACAAAATACACATATAATCATATAATTCGTATCAAACTAAATAAACAAAATAGCAATATAATAATGTAAATTTGTAAGAGTAAACATATACAAATACATATAAAATAACGCTAATTTCTATAAAAATATATGTCCAAAAATGAACGGAAAATAAATTAACTTTGGATAAATATATATATATATATATATATATATATATATATATATATATATATATATATATATATATATATATATATATATATATATATATATATATATATATATATATATATATATATATATATATATACAAAACACACTTTAAATAATGTAAATGCGTACATGAAATAACCTAAATTTGTATAAAACTATATACAAAAATACACAAAAATAATTTAAATTTGTATGAAAAGAAATATACAAAATACACATAAAATTAGGTTAATTTCTATTGAAATACATATACAAAATACACATAAAATAATGTAAATTTGAAAGAAAATATATAAACAAATACACATATAATAACGTAAATTTGTATAAAATATATATACAAAATACACATTAAATAATATAAATAGGTATAAAAAATATATACAAAACACAAATAGAATAATGTAAAATCGTATCAAAATATATACACAGAATATTAATAAAATAATGTAAATTTGTATGAAAATTAAGATGCAAAATACCTATAAAATAACGCATTTTTTTTTAAATTATTGATACCAAAATACACATAAAATATTTGAATTTGTATCAAAATAAATATACAAAATGCACATACAATAAGGTAAATTTGTATTGAAATAGATATGCAAAATACATATAAAATAATGTAAATTTGTTTCAAAATATATATGCGAATACACATAAAATAACGTAGATTTCTATAAAAATACATATACAAAATAACCATAAAATTAAGTAAATACGTATAAAAAAATGTATACAAAATACACATAAAATAATGTAAATTCGTATAAATATAAATAAACAATATAGCAATAAAAGAATGTGTATTTGTATAAATATAAATATACAAAATGCACATAAAATAACGTAAATTTATATAAAACTATATGCATAAAATAACGCAAATTTCTATAAAAATATATGTACAAAAATGAACATAAAATAAATTTGCGTAAAAATATATATACAAAACACACATTAGATAATGTAAATGAGTATAAAAATATGTATACAAAATACCTATAAAATAATCTAAATTCCTATCGAATTAAATTAAGAAAATACCAATATAATAATGTAATTTTGGATGAAAATATATATACAAAATACACATAAAATAACCTAAATGCAAATACAAATATACACATAAATTAATTTAAAATTGAATGAAATAAATATACAAAATAAACATAAAATAAGGTAAATTTGTAATGAAATATATGAAAAAATACACATAAAATAATATAAATTTGTATGAAAATATATATACAAATACACATAAAATAACATGAATTTGTATGAAATTTGTATCAAAATATATACGAATACACACAATAAAATAACGTAATTTTTTATGAAAATGTATATACAAAATACACATTAAATAATATAAATTTGGATAAAATATATATACAAATACACATAAGATAATGTAAATTTGGATAAAATATATACAAAATAAACCTTAAATAATGTAAATATGTATAAAAAATATATATACAAAATACACATAGAATAATGTTAAATCGTATCAAAATAAATAAAGAGAATATCAATAAAATATTGTAAATTTGTATGAAAATAAAGCTGCAAAATATCCATATAATAACTCATATTTGCATAAAAATATATACAAAATTACATATAAAATAATTAAATTTGTATTAAAATAAATATAAAAAATGCACGTACAATAAAGAAAATTTGTATTGAAATAGATATGCAGAATGCACATCAATAATGTAAATTTGTATCAAAATATATATACGAATACTCATAAAATAGAGTAAATTTCTATGAAAATATACATACAAAATAGATATACAAAATACACATATAACTAGTTAAATTTGTATTTAAATACATGTACAAAAAACACATAAAATAATGTAGATTTGTATGAAATGAAAACAAATACATTTTATATTAAATATATATACAAAATACACATAGAATAATGTAAAATCATACCAAATAAATACACAGAATATCAATAAAATAATGTAAATTTGTATGAAAATAAAGATGCAAAATACCCATAAAATAAAGCATATTTTTATAAAAATACATACACAAAAATAGACATAGATTAATCAAATTTTTATTAAAATTAATATACAAAATGCACATACAATAATGTAAATTTGTATTGAAAAAATATGCAAAATACACATAAAACAAAGTAAATTTTTTTCAAAATATATATACGAATACTCATAAAATAACGTAGATTTCTATAGAAATATATATACAAAATACACTTCAAATAATGTAAATACGTATAAAAATATATACAAAATGCACATTAAATAATGTTAATTCGTGTCAAAATAAATAAAAAAAATATCATGAAAAGAATGTGAATTTGTATGAAAATAGATATACAAAATACACATAAAGTAACCTAAATTTGTATAAAACTATATACAAAAGTAAACAAAAATAATTTAAACTTGTATGAAAATAAATATACAAAAAACATAAAATTAGGTAAATTTATTTTGAAATACATATACAAAATACACATAAAATAATGTAAATTTGAATGAAAATATATAAACATATAGACTTAAAATTACGTAAATTTGTATCAAATATATATATATATATATATATATATATATATATATATATATATATATATATATATATATATATATATATATATATATATATATATATATATATATATATATATATATATATATAAAAAACACATTAAATAATGTAAATATGTATAAAAAAAATATATACAAAACACAAATAAAATAATGTAAAATCGTATCAAAATAAATACAGAGAATGTTAATAAAATAATGTAAATTTGTATGAAAATTAAGATGCAAAATACCCATAAAATAATGCATTTTTTATAAAAATATATATACGAAAAAACATAAAATATTTGATTTTGTATTAAAATAAATAGATATACAAAATACACATAAAATAAGCTAAATTTGAATTGAAATATATATACAAAATACATAAAATAATGTAAATTTGTATCAAAATACCTATACAAATACACATATAATATTGTAAATTTGTATAAAAATATATAAACAAAATACACATTAAATAATGTAAATACGTATAAAAAAATGTAAAAAATACACAAATAATCATGTAATACGTATCAAAATAAATAGACAAAATACCAATAAAATAATGTAAATTTCTATGAGAAAACATATACAAAATACACATAAATAACGCAAATATCAATAAAAATATATATAATATAATATATTTTTATACATATTTAATATATTTAATGTATATTTTGTATATATATATTTTATCCAAATTTACGTGATTTTATATGTTTTTGTTTATATATTTTCATACAAATTTACATTATTTTATTTGTACAAAATATATGAAATAAAGTAAATTTGTATCAAAATATTTATACAAATACACATATAATAACGTAAATTTGTATGAAAATATATAAACAAAATACACATTAAATAATGTAAATACGTATAAAAAACTGTGTACAAAATACTCATATAATCATGTAATTCGTATCAAAATAAATAAACAAAATACCAATAAAATAATATAAATTTGTATGAGTAAACGTGTATGTTGCATATTTTTTCAATACAAATTTACCTTATTATATACGCATTTTGTATATTAATTTTAATACAAACTTAATTATTCGATGTGTATTTTTGTATCTGTATTTTTATAAACGTATGCTTTATTTTTTTGGTAGTTTGCATCTTTTTTTTCATACAAATATACATTATTTTATTGATATTCTGCTCATTCATTTTGATACGAATTGACATTATTCTATGTGTATTTTGTATATATTTTTCATACAAATTTACGTTATTTTATGTATTTGTTTATATATTTTGACACAAATTTACAATATTTTAAACTATTTCGTAAATACATTTCAAAGAAATTTACCTAGTTTTATGTGTTTTTTGAATATCTATTTTCATACAAACTCAAATTATTTATATGTATTTTTGTATATATTTTAATACATATTTTAGTTATGTTATGTGTATTTTGTAAATTTATTTTCATTCATATATATATATATATATATATATATATATATATATATATATATATATATATATATATATATATATATATATATATATATATATATATATATATATATATATATATATATATATATATATATATATATATATATATATATATATATATATATATATATATATATTATTATATTTATATATATTTTTATATACTTTTATATATATTACATTATTTAATATTTATTTTGAATATATATTTTATAAATTCATGGTATTTTATGTGTTTTGTATATATATTTTCATATAAATTTACATTATTTTATGTATTTTGTACATATATTTTATTACAAATCTACCTTATTTTATGTTTATTTTGTATATGTATTTTGTATATTTATATTTATCCAAATACACGTTCTTTTATTGGTATTATGTTTATTTATTTTAAATCGAATTTACATTATTTTATGTGTATTTTGTATACATTTTTTTATACGTATTTACTTAATTTTATGTGTATTTTGTATATATTTTTATAGAAATCTACGTTTTTTTATTAGTATTCGTATATATATTTTGAAACAAATTTACATTGTTTTATATGTATTTTTTGCATATCTCTTTCAATACAAATTTACCTTATTGTATGTGCATTTTGTATATTTATTTCAATACAAATTTAAATATTTTATGTGTATTTTGGTATATATATTTTTATAAGAAATGCGCTATTTTATGTGAATTTTGCATCTTTATTTTCATACAAATTTACATTATTTTATTAATATTCGGTGTATTTATTTTGATACGAATTTACATTATTCTATTCGTTTTTTGTATACACTTTTTTATACATATTTACATTATTTAATGAGTATCTTGCATATATATTTTCTACAAATTTATTATCTATTATCTGTTTTTATACAAATACACATTCTTTTCATGATATTTTGTTTAATTATTTTGACACGAATTTACATTATTTGATATGTATTTTGTATATATATTTTTATACGTATTTACATAATTTCATATGTATTTTGTATATATATTTCTATAGAAATCTACTTTATTTTATGTGTATTCGTATATATATTTTTAAACAAATTTACATTGTTTTATTTGTATTTTTGAATATCTCTTTTAATACAAATTTACCTTACTGAATATGCATTTTGTATATTTATTTCAATACAAATTTAAATATTTTATGTGTATTTTGGTATATATATTTTTATAAAAAATGCGATAATTTTTGGGAATTTTGCATCTTTATTTTCATATAAATTTACATTATTTTATTGATATTCTGTGTATTTATTTTGATACGATTTTACATTATTCTGTTTGTTTTTTGTATATATTTTTTTATTCACATATACATTATTTAATGTGTATCTTGAATATATATTTTATATAAATTTACGTTATTTTAAGTGTATTTGTTTTTATATTTATATTCAAATTTACATTTATTTTAATTCGAAATTACATTATTTTTTGTATTTTGTATACATTTTTTTATACGTATTTACTTAATTTTATATGTATTTTGTATATATATTTTTATAGAAATCTACGTTTTTTTATTTGAATTCGTATACATATTTTGAAACAAATTTACATTGTTTTATATGTATTTTTGCATATCTCTTTCAATACAAATTTACCTTATTGTATGTGCATTTTCTATATTTATTTCAATGCAAATTTAAATATTTTATGTGTATTTTGGTATATATATTTTTATAAGAAATGCGCTATTTTATGGGAATTTTGCATCTTTATTTTCATACAAATTTACATTATTTTATTAATATTCGATGTATTTATTTTGATACGATGTTACATTATTCTATTTGTTTTTTGTATATACTTTTTTATACATATTTACATTATTTAATGTGTATCTTGCATATATTTTATACAAATTTATTATCTATTATCTATTTTCATACAAATACACATTCTTTTCATGATATTTTGTTTATTTATTTTGACACGAATTTACATTATTTGATATGTATTTTGTATATATATTTTTATACGTATATATATGTATTTTTTATATATATTTCTATAGAAATCTTCTTTATTTTATGTGTATTCGTATATATTTTTTGAAACAAATCTACATTATTTTATATGTATTTTTGAATATCTCTTTCAATACAAATTTACCTTACTGTATATGCATTTTGTATATTTATTTCAATACAAATTTAAATGTTTTATGTGTATTTTGGTAAATATATTTTTATAAAAAATGCGATAATTTTGGGGAATTTTGCATCTTTATTTTCATACAAATTTACATTATTTTATTGATATTCTGTGTATTTATTTTGATACGATTTTACATTATTCTATTTGTTTTTTGTATATATTTTTTTATACACATTTACATTATTTAATGTGTATCTTGCATATATATTTTATACAAATTTACGTTATTTTAAGTGTATTTGTTTATATATTTTCATTCAAATTTACATTATTTGATGTGTATTTTGTATATGTATTTCAATACAAATTTACCTAATTTGATGTGTATTTTGTATATATCTTTTCAAACGAATTTAAATTATTTTTGTGTATTTTTGTATATAGTTTTATACAAATTTAGGTTATTTTATGTAGGCATTTACATTATTTAGTGTGTGTTTTGTATATATATATTTATGCAAATGTACTTTATTTTATGTACATTTTTGTACATATATTTTTATAGAAATTTGCGTTATTTGTATATGTTTTCTCATACAAATTTACATTATTTTATTGCTATTTTG
This sequence comes from Eriocheir sinensis, assembly GCF_024679095.1. Lineage (NCBI taxonomy): Eukaryota > Metazoa > Arthropoda > Malacostraca > Decapoda > Varunidae > Eriocheir > Eriocheir sinensis. The sequence continues at coordinate 4,569 of NW_026112328.1, read as the reverse complement.
TTTATTTATTTTGATACGAGTTACATGATTATATGTGTATTTTGTACATATTTTTTATACGTATTTACATTACTGAATGTTTATTTTGTTTATATATTTTTAAACAAATCTACGTTATTATATGTATTTGTAAATATTTTGATACAGATTTACATTATTTTATGTATTTTGTATGTATATTTCAATTCAAATTTAGCTTATTTTAGCTGTATTTTGTATATGTATTTTCTTTCAAATTTAATTACTTCTGTGTATTTTTGTATATAGTTTTATACAAATTTACCATATTTTTTGTGTATTTTGTATATTTATATTTATACAAATACACATTCTTTTACTGGTATTTTGTTTATTTATCTTGATACGATTTTTATGTGTATTTTGTATTCATTTTTTTATACGTATTTACTTCATTTTATGTGTCTTTTGTATATATTTTTATTAAAATCTACGTTATTTTATGTGTATTCGTATATATATTTTGAAACAAATTTACATTATTTTATATGTATTTTTGAATATCTCTTTCAATACAAATTTACCTCTCCATATATACCAAAATACACATGAAAAAACTAAATTTGTATTAAAATAAATATTTAAAAAACACATACAATAAGGTAAATTTGTATTGAAATAGATATGCAAAATACATATAAAACAATGTAAATTTGTTTCAAAATATATATACGAATACACATAAAATAACGTAGATTTCTATAAAAATATATATACAAAATACACTTAAAATGAAGTAAATACGTATAAAAAAATGTATACAAAATACACATAAAATAATGTAAATTCGCATCAAAATAAATATACAAAATACCAATAAAAGAATGTGTATTTGTATAAATATAAATATACAAAATACACATAAAATAACGTAAATTTATATAAAACTATATACAAAAATACACAGAAGTATTTTAATTTGTATGAAAATAGATATACAAAATAAGGTAAATTCGTTTCAAATTCAATAAACAAAATTCAGATTTTATAAAAATAATATAAAATCAGATTATCAGATTTTGTATATCTATTTTCATACAAACTCAAATTATTTCTATGTATTTTTGTATATATTTTAATACAAATTTTAGTTATGTTATGTGTATTTTGTAAATTTATTTTCATTCAAATATATATTATTTTATTGGTGTTTTGTTGATTTATATTGATACGAATTTATATTATTTTATATGTACTTTGTATATATATTTTTATACGCTTGAACATTATTTAATATTTATTTTGAATATATATTTTTATACAAATTCATGGTATTTTATGTGTATTTGTATATATATTTCATATAAATTTACATTATTTTATGTGTATTTTGTACATATATTTTATAATAAATCTACCTTATTTTATGTTTATTTTGTATATGTATTTTGTATATTTATATTTATCCAAATACACATTCTTTTATTGGTATTTTGTTTATTTATTTTAAATCAAATTTACATTATTTTATGTGTATTTTGTATACATTTTTTATACGTATTTAATTAATTTTATGTGTATTTTGTATATATTTTATAGAAATCTACGTTTTTTATTTGTATTCGTATATATATTTTGAAACAAATTTACATTGTTTTATATGTATTTTTGCATATCTCTTTCAATACAAAATTACCTTATTGTATGTGCATTTTGTATATTTATTTCAATACAAATTTAAATATTTTATGTGAATTTTGTTATATATCTTTTTCTAAGAAATTCGCTATTTTATAGAATTTTGCATCTTTATTTTCATACAAATTTACATTATTTTATCAATATTCGGTGTATTTATTTTGATACGAATTTACATTATTCTATTTGTTTTTTGTATATACTTTTTTATACATATTTACATTATTTAATGAGTATCTTGCATATATATTTTATACAAATTTATTATCTATTATCTATTTTTATACAAATACTATTCTTTTCATGATATTTTGTTTATTTATTTTGACAGGAATTTACATTATTTGATATGTATTTTGTATATATATTTTTATACGTATTTACATAATTTCATATGTATTTTGAATATATATTTCTATAGAAATCTACTTTATTTTATGTGTATTCGTATATATATTTTGAAACAAATTTACATTGTTTTATATGTATTTTTGAATATCTCTTTTAATACAAATTTACCTTACTGTATATGCATTTTGTATATTTATTTCAATACAAATTTAAATATTTTATGTGTATTTTGGTATATATATTTTTATAAAAAATGCGATAATTTTTGGGAATTGTGCATCTTTATTTTCATACAAATTTACAGTATTTTATTGATATTCTGTGTATTTATTTTGATACGATTTTACATTATTCTATTTGTTTTTTGTATATATATTTTTTTATACACATTTACATTATTTAATGTGTATCTTGCTTATATATTTTATACAAATTTACGTTATTTTAAGTGTATTTGTTTTTATATTTTCATTCAAATTTACATTTATTTTAATTCGAAAATACATTATTTTATGTGTATTTTGTATACATTTTTTTTATACGTATTTACTTAATTTTATGTGTATTTTGTATATATATTTTTATAGGAATCTACGTTTTTTATTTGTATTCGTATATATATTTTGAAACAAATTTACATTGTTTTATATGTTTTTTTGCATATCTCTTTCGATACAAATTTACCTTATTGTAAGTGCTTTTTGTATATTTATTTCAATGCAAATTCAAATATTTTATGTGTATTTTGGTATATATATTTTTATAAGAAATGCGCTATTTTATGGGAATTTTGCATCTTTATTTTCATACAAATCTACATTATTTTATTAATATTCGGTGTATTTATTTTGATACGATGTTACATTATTCTATTTGTTTTTTGTATATACTTTTTTATACATATTTACATTATTTAATGTGTATCTTGCATATATATTTTATACAAATTTATTATCTATTATCTATTTTCATACAAATACACATTCTTTTCATGATATTTTGTTTATTTATTTTGACACGAATTTACATTAGGTGATATGTATTTTGTATATATATTTTTATACGTATTTACATAATTTCATATGTATTTTGTATATATATTTCTATAGAAATCTACTTTATTTTATGTGTATTCGTATATATATTTTGAAACAAATTTACATTGATTTATATGTATTTATGAATATCTCTTTCAATACAAATTTACCTTACTGTATATGCATTTTGTATATTTATTTCAATACAAATTTAAATATTTTATGTGTATTTTGGTAAATATATTTTTATAAAAAATGCAATAATTTTTGAGAATATTGTATCTTTATTTTTATACAAATTTACGTTATTTTATTGATATTCTTTGTATTTATTTTGAAACGATTTTACATTATTCTATTTGTTTTTTGTATATATTATTTTTATACACATTTACATTATTTAATGTGTATCTTGCATATATATTTTATACAAATTTGCGTTATTTTAAGTGTATTTGTTTATATATTTTCATTCGAGTTTACATTATTTGATGTATATGTATATGTATTTCCATACAAATTTACCTAATTTTATGTGTATTTTGTATATTTCTTTTTAAACAAATTTAAATTATTTTTGTGTATTTTTGTATATTGTTTTATACAAATTTAGGTTATTTTATGTACGCATTTACATTATTTAGTGTGTTTTGTATATATTTTTTTGCAAATTTACTTTATTTTATGTGCATTTTTGTACATATATTTTTATAGAAATTTGCGTTATTTGTATATGTTTTCTCATACAAATTTACATTATTTTATTGCTATTTTGTTTATTTATTTTGACACGAATTTACATTATTTGATATGTATTTTGTATATATATTTTTATACGTATTTACATAATTTCATATGTATTTTGTATATATATTTCTATAGAAATCTACTTTATTTTATGTGTATTCGTATATATATTTTGAAACAAATTTACATTGTTTTATATGTATTTTTGAATATCTCTTTCAATACAAATTTACCTTACTGTATATGCATTTTGTATATTTATTTCAATACAAATTTAAATATTTTATGTGTATTTTGGTAAATATATTTTTATAAAAAATGCGATAATTTTGGGGAATTTTGCATCTTTATTTTCATACAAATTTACATTATTTTATTGATATTCTGTGTATTTATTTTGATACGAGTTGCATGATTATATGTGTATTTTGTACATATTTTTTATACGTATTTACATTACTTAATGTTTATTTTGTTTATATATTTTTAAACAAATCTACGTTATTATATGTATTTGTATAAATATTTTAATACAGATTTACATTATTTTATGTATTTTGTATGTACATTTCAATTCAAATTTAGCTTAATTTAGCTGTATTTTGTATATATATTTTCATACAAATTTAATTACTTCTGTGTATTTTTGTATATAGTTTTATACAAATTTACGATATTTTATGTGTATTTTGTATATTTATATTTTTACAAATACACATTCTTTTACTAATTATTTTGTTTATTTATTTTGATACGATTTTATGTATTTTTGTATTCA
>NW_026112327.1:142500-153601 GCF_024679095.1 Eriocheir sinensis | reverse complement strand
ACTGCACTCCTCACCCCTATGCCTCACGCTTCCCAGCCTGCCTCATTCATCCCTCTTCCCCCTCCCCTTCTCCTCCCTCCCCCGCCATCATCCTGCGCTGGTAATCACGGCCATAACTTTAACTTTTTTTTTTGTCGTTGATGTGTAGGCTTTATATGGTAATGTGGTGGGCGTGACAGCGCGCACCCAGAGGGATTAAGGCCTCAAACCCTTTATATAGTGGCTGTGATAAATGTGTGGTGGCAGTGGGGTGGTGGTGTTGGTGATTGGGGTAGTAATAATGATAATAATTGAAATGTTAATAATAATAATAATAATAATAATAATAATAATAATAATAATAATAATAATAATAATAATAATAATAATAATAATAATAATAACCATAGGCTACTGGTTTGACTGATTTAAAAGTGCAACGAAACGCTTGCTTGAGAAATATCAACGTTGAGAGCACAGACATTTAAAGAACAGCTCAAGCGATACAAGCGCTGGAAAAGGGACAACTAGGCGGAATTCGATACAACTTTTCAATTAACTCAAGACTTTTCATTACGTCGATAACCCTTCACCTCCTTTCGTTTTCCCACACTGCTCTATTTCCACTCCTCTGTCTGTCTGTCCGTGCGTGTCCCATAGTCATAACACCGTCCGTTCCTTCCACCTGTGATTTATGGCTTGTCGCTGGTCGGAGTAGTGTCCAGTGGGCCGCGGCGGGGAGGTGAGAAGTGCAGGTGTGGATGGCTGGGGCGCTGCGGGGCGGGGAAGGGAGGTGTGGGGAGAGAGATCAAATTGTCGGTCGCTCGGGGTGTTGGGCCTTGTGGGGGCATAAGGTATTGGGAGGAGGGTTAGTAAAGCTGGTTAACCCGTTAGCAGCGACGGGCCAAATTTGTGGCTTTACCGTGTACCAGCGACGGGCCAAATTTGTGCCATGATAAAGACCCCCCAAAATTGATGATGCATAAACTGATCACAAATACGTTGATACATATTATGAAATAGTTTGCGTGAGTGATGATTTTTTCTCATTTTTCTCGCTTAGAGGGACCTTTAAGAAACCTGGTCCCCGCTTAAAAGAGAGCATGATAGTAGTTAGCTGAGGGTAGGCTGAAGGTCTCCTATATGGAAGCATGGAGTAAAGTAAAGGTGGTACTTGTGAGAGGATGCGCAAGAGGAAATTGGAGATTGATGTGATGTTTTAGGGGATCTATGGGCGAAAAAAAACTCTAATGGGGTGACTCGAGGGAATTGGAAAAAAGGATAACAGCTGAGAGAGTTGAAAAAAGGGCACGTAAAGGGTGTTAAAGTTAAAGGGGAGAGTGTAGCTGTAAGGAGAGGGAGGAGGAGGGTCGAGAGGAAGAAAGGCTGGCAGGTAATAATGTTTGTGTGTGTGTGTGCGTGAGCGAGAGCGAGAGAGAGAGAGAGAGAGAGAGAGAGAGAGAGAGAGAGAGAGAGAGAGAGAGAGAGAGAGAGAGAGAGAGAGAGAGAGAGAGAGAGAGAGAGAGAGAGAGAGAGAGAGAGACGATATATCTTGTATCACGAATTTTTCAGGCTGAGAGAGGGGGGGAGAGGGAGAGGGGTGGGAGGAAGGGAGGTAAATGGGGATGTAAAATGTTTCCAAACCTTTTATGGCGACGGTTTTTATAGTTTAGCCCACACGTGCTACTCTCCCTTGTCCTCGTTCACCTCTTCGTTCTCGTCCCCCCCCTGTCATCCTTCTACTTCTCGTCCTCGTCCTCCACGTCTTCCTCTTGCTACGTTACCTCCTCCATTATTTCTTCTCTCATCTCCTAATCTCATCCTCGTACTCGTCCTCTCCTCGTCCTCTTTATCGTTTTCCTCGTCTTCCTCCTCCTCCCCCTCTGTCTTTAACCCTCCCTCCCCTCTTACTTCTCCTTCCCATTTCTCGACAATTAGCTTGGGCACTCGAGTCTAATGCTGCGATTTAGGTCGGAACAAAAATCCATGAACTTCGCCGCATCCTCGTCACAATGGTAAAACATGTAGTAGTAATGTCTCCCTCGATCCCGGAACATCATTTCGGCAACACGGGGAGGTTACAGGCGCCAAGGGAAGACAGCAGCATGTACGCAGTTCTTTCCTACAGCAGCTGGACGCGACACGGTGCTGATTGAATTCCGGAAGCTATACGCTCTCACTGCTCTGCCTAGTTAATTCACTGCAATATTGAAGTGACGATTCAGTTTGTAAGTGTCCAGGGTTCTGATGCATGGGGAATTGAAACTTAAACGGTGAGGCTTGTTTTTGTCGTTCTTTCAGTTGGTTTCTCTTTGAATGGTCTTGGTTTGCCACTTAATTTTCTTTGTTGTCTCCTTGCAGCTCCTTCAATAACGTAATAATGGCTGTAAGTACCGAGGCGTCTGGCGTGAGGAATTGAATATAAAGCGATGGGGCGTGTTCTCCTTTCCTTCAATTGTTTTTATCTTTTAATAATGTTCTTTGTCCCTGATTAATTTTCTTTGTTTACTCCCTTCACTTTCTTCACTAACAGCAACTTTATAAAACCTAGAAGTAAAGTTAGTAAATAATGCTTTTACGTCAGCACACTTCAAGGGATTTGTGTCCGAGCATTTCACATTTACCGGTTCACCTTTTAAATTTTCATCTGCGTTTTATGTCCTCGAAGTCCGAGATGACACGATACATTATTTATCAATCTGAGAAAAGACTCGCCGGCGAGGGAATGTGATAATCGGAAATCCTGGAGCGTCGTGTGAAGCGCCGTGACAAGACTTTCAGGTGTTCATTTAGTGCGAAAGAACGGGCACGGTATGCTGATGTCTGCTGATGTTATGCACCCTGCTGCCTTTTTCTCCTGCTCCTGCTCTCCTCCCATGCTCTTTGTCTTCCTTTTTTGTTCCTTTACTCGTTATCGTTCTCGTTCTCGTTTTCGTCCTGCTCCTTCTCCTCTTCGTTGTCTCTCTCTTCCTTTCCTTCCTCTACCATCTTTTACTTTACTCATTGGCTCGTGCTTCTTTTGATGATTTTCCTTCTTCTCCTCCTCCTCTTTCTCTTCCTCCTCTTCCTTTTCTTTCTCCTTCTCCTCCTCTTCTTTTTCATTTCTCTTCCCAATCTTACACTGAACTGTGCAGAACAGGAGTGGGATTTCACGGAGTAAGGCAATCTCTGTATCATCAGACACAAATTTACAACAATTGCTGAACGTATTGCTCAAAAAGTAAAAAGCAGCAAATTATTCTGAGATTTTTTCCTGCTTCTCTTCCTCCCCTCCTTCGTCTCCCTCCTGAAATGCATGAAAGAAATATAGATATACCTCGTCACTTGCAAAATACCTACTATTCTTATTTATTGCAACCGCCTATTTACTTGATTATTATATACATTAATAGGTCTCTTGCAAGTAATGAGGTATATTTTACGTGCTTACCTTTCAGAACTCAGACTAAATATTTTTCTCCGTACGCAAGTTAAGTGTACAAATTATATAAGAAAGGATATTTTGCAACGTAGGGATGGATAGCTGCGGTGCTGCGGTATCCTGATGCGCGTACCGTTGGATCACCTGTGCTTTCCCAGCCAGGTATAAAAATGTTGTGAACCGAGGCTCATCTCTCCTTTCTTGGCAAAAAAAATCCTTTATCATATTTCTACATACTTTTTGTTACTGTGTGCATTGAAATACATTAAAAAAAAGGTTAACAAAGCCTACTAAATTTCATCCGGTAGGCACAAGCAATATGAGACTTTGAGATTGAAAAGAAAAAACAAAAAGAGGGGAGGTGCATGCGATACAAGGGACAGGGATAAATATTAGAAGGACGTCGCTAGAAATGTGATAGAAAAACAATTTACCTGAAAGATACCAACGCTATATATTTTTGCTCCCTCAGGTCATCCTCCTCCAGTCTCAGTGAACTATTTTCCCGCTCACACCGTCGCCATCACCGCCACCAGGAGCCTCAACGCCCCTATCACTAGCAAGGTAAATGACCGAGCTTCGGGATCAGTTTCAGTTACCAATATTATTTTGTAGTGCGAACTTGTCAAGTGTTTAATCGCATGCATTTACAGTCAAATTACATGGTTCAAGTGATTACCTTTATACGGATGCCAGTTATTAACCATTAATTCTTTTTTTTTTATTTCATGAGTTTAAATGTCACGCTTTTATGCATTAATCATATTTTTGCACATTCTCTATCCTTAAAGGCCATCATGCTTTTCCAAACAGGAATAGTGTAGTAATAGTTCATTTTGTTATTTTGAAGTGAAATGGTTGATATCGTGGATTAGAAGCTTCATAATACTTCTTAAAAGGTTTTACTTTTTACCTTTGATATGTCCTTAATTTGAGTATGTATTTAAGACGAACATTATATTAGAACAGGAGAATACATATCTACAAGTCGTTGTCCAATAGTGTCCAAGTTTATTTTGTTCCAGGTCATTCTGAGTCGAGGTTTCCCTTTTTATTGTCGCCGCGGTGTAGGTGTCGTATTGAATTAGGGTCCACAATGCGATTACCGTGTGTGGGAGGAAATTACATTAGTTGTGCCCTCTCGCTCGCTGCACGAGAGGGTGAATACGCGGCAGTAAGTGGAATGTAGTGAAGCGAGGAAGGCGGGGGAAAGGCGAGAGGTTGTGCGAGGGTGAGAGGTCAGTAGGTGAGCGGCGGTGAGGCGATGAAATGTGGGAGGATATGAGGGATGCGGCATAAAGGAAGTCGTGTTGGGTTGTAAGGAAGAAGTGAAAATATGCAATGTTGAAAATGAAGATTTTAGTGAGGTGAAAGGAAGTGAAGAAGGAAGAGGTAAGGTCAAGTGAAGTTGGTGGCATGCGATGAAGCCAGTGGTCATCTCCGTTATATTGAGAATGACTTCAGGACGGCCAGTGCAACATCCGGGTTACCAAAGATACGTTCCTCAGGTTAGCTCAAGTACCCATTTATCGACCAACCCGAAAGGAATAATGAACAGCTAGGTGAACTACTCTCTGACTGCCTGAGTAGAGATTCAACTCCCCAGGTCCGCGGATTTGTAGCTAAGTATTATAATCACTTCACCAGGGAGACGGAGAAAAGTTAAAGAGGAGGTGCAAAGAAGATTGGAAGGTGATAGCGAAGGAAGGTCGTGGGGTGAGGTGAATAAGGGAAAACGTGAACAAAATCTGGAATACTTGAGTGACGTGAAGATTTGAAGATCGGAGAGTGACAGGAGTTGAGGAGATGCGGATCGGGGGAGAGATGAGGACGTAATTAACTGCTCTTTCGGCCGCCTCTTCGGATTCTTTACAGGAGCAAGGAGCAGCGAGTAGCGGAATTTTTTTTATTAATTCCTTTTTTTGTGTGCCCTTGTGCTGTCTCCTTTGCTGTAAAAAAAAGAAAGAGAGAGAGAGACAGAGGGGAAATGAGGATGAGGAGGAGGAGGTGGGAGATGGAAAGTAGGTTGAAGTAAGGATGAGATAAGCGTGAACATTAAGGAGGAGGTGAAGATTGAGGACGTTGAGGCTGAAGTGAAGTGAAATGAGGAGTCAGGAGATTGTGAACAAGCGAGGTCGATGACTTCATTCAGACCTCAATAATTACGCACAAACACCTTCTGCAATCTGGGGCGTTGCTTAGTGGACTCAGGCTGATGGAGGCGAGGAAGAGACTCCCATCCCCCTTCCAGCCCCCTACCAGCTCCCTTCCATCTCCCTTCCATCTCCTTCCATCCCCTTTCATCGCCTTTCATCCCCCGTCCATCCCCCTTCCATACCCTTTCATCCCCCTTCCATCCCCCTTCAACCCCTTCCCTTCCCCTAACAACCCCTTCCATCCCCCTTTCCATCCCACTACCAGCCCACTTCAACCCCCTTTTTTTTTAATTAATTAAGCCCATTTTCATACATTTTCATTATTTCAGGCCCTTCTAAGTTTCAGTCTATTTATATGCTATTCACACTCTGAACTCATTCTTTTAGCTCCTGCCAACTGAGTCTGAACCCTCTCACGTGGCCTTCCATAATTTTCAGCTCCATTCATCCTTTTTTTGGCATTTTTTTGATTTCATACCATCGCCCTCCACGCTATTTGCTCACTTTACGTCGCTTTTCGCTTTCATTCTGGTCCGTATCAGCACCTGGTAGTATATTTATGGTTTTGCTTGAGTATACGTTTCAGTTTCTTAGTTAATTTCAGCGCTACAGGTCTATCAGTATTATATTAGCACCACTCACACTGATTCCAATCCCTTATAAGCATGCATTTTCAGCGTCTTCGGTCCTACTTTCGTTATCTCTTAGTGTTATTTCTGTTCTAGCTATTGTTTTCTTTTTGCACATCTCTCGTGTCTGCTCGCCTTGCACCTCTTCGCCGTCCTCTTATACTTCCTCTTCCTCGCGTGCATCTTCGGCCTCCCCCCTCTCTCCTCTGCATCGTCTTCATCTTCCTCCTCATCCTCTACTGCTGTTTCTCACGACCGGCCGTTCTGCCTCTAAGGAGATGCTCGGCTCTGTAAGTGTACGGGAAGCTTCTCAGATGCTCCTCAGGCCAGGCGGATAATGTTTGCCAACTCCATCCAATTACTAAAAGGAAGCCGGTGCTGGAGCTGCCGTGATGGCCTTTTAAAAGAGAGTAGTCGGTGCAGTTGTTCTTCTCTTCCCCTCCCCCCCTCCCCCTTCTCTCTCTCTCTCTCTCTCTCTCTCTCTCTCTCTCTCTCTCTCTCTCTCTCTCTCTCTCTCTCTCTGTCTCTCTCTGTGCTGCTACTTAAACAGTTTCATTTAGTTTATCTTATCTTTCTGGTTCTTATGATGTATTTTCTTCTTCTTTGGCTGTTTTTTTTTGTTTTATTTACTTATGCTGCACTAATTATTCCTCGTTCTATTTACCCTCTTTTACTTATATATTTCTTTATCTTGTATTTTCATGTTCATAATCACTAGAGTGGCTTCCATTTCTTCCATGTATCTCTAACAGTTCCATTTATTGCATATGTGTGTGTGTGTGTGTGTGTGTGTGTGTGTGTGTGTGTGTGTGTGTGTGTGTGTGTGTGTGTGTGTGTGTGTGTGTTCATGCTCACGACTAGAATATTTGGTATTTTCACTGATAGGCTGTCCAGCTTTTGCAACAATTTTTTCGGCTTATTCCAGACACAATATTTCTTTTATTCTATTTTAATTATTCAGAACTGGACGGCTTTTACTGACCAGTGACTCTGCTTGATATCTGATTCTGAAAGTGCTCCTGGGATGACAAAAATATGACTAGTAATAATAAAAAAACATGAATTTGTAGTTGTGACTTATGTGATCTTTTCATTTAACGAAGGAAGCAGAGAGTGGTGAGAAAGATAAAATGTATAAGGACAAAATATGAATCCCGAATTTTATCAGGCTTCTTAGTTTTCTTAGGAAAGGATTCTTGGCTCTGCGTCCTCAGGGTGAAGAAAGAAGATACGTGGTCAGAAATATCGGGAATGCTCTCACTACATGTATACAACACTCATATATGTGGATGTGCGTTTGCAAGTGCGTCTGTATGTAAACATTTGTCTGTGCCTGTAAAACATTCTCTCTTGCAACCCAAATAATAAAAAGCAAAGTTGGAAGTATTTGTTCGTCTGGTTTTCTGTAGACTTTGAAAGCGTATTTCCTCTGCGTGCGTGGGCCTGTTTACAGTTTCTATTTAACTAATGAACAGCCACCATCAAGAATAATTAAATATTTTGTTCATTCATTATTGCATGTAATGTCGCGGTCATTTTTGTTATATTTTTTTCCTGGAAATGTGTGTGTATGTGTGTGTGTGTGTAAATTTTTCTCTCTCTCTCATCACTCCTGCAACGCCTTCTTGTTAATAATTTAGTTTCGATCCTCAGATTTCACCACCTTCAGTCTTCCTTCCTTCTCTATTCTTCTTCCTCTTCCTCCTCTTCACCTCATTATTTCTCGTCTCCTTCTTGTCTCTCTCCTTTTGCTCATGTTTATCATATATTTTCACTTCTCTTTTTCGCTGATTTCTTTATTTTATATCCTAAAATCTTTTCACCAGCATTTTCTCCGTCTAGCTCTCTTGCACGATTTTTTCCCTTCCTTAATCTCTTCCCTTTCCTTCTCATTATCATTATCTTCTTTTTCACCTCTTTTCTGAGCCTTCTTTCCCCCCTCCTTTTTCTCCTCGTCCTCTTCTTCCTCCTCGATTATCCCCCAGCACTTCCTTCTCTTCCTCCTCCTTCTCTGTCGTCATTCTTTCTTCCTCCTCCTCCTCCTCCGCTTCTATCGTCCTTCCTCCTCCTTGTCCCGCTCGTCCCTCTGATCTTTCGCCCCTCTCGTTCCTCTCATCATCCCCGTCCACCTCTCAATAAGGGTTTTCTTCTTGGCTCGGCTTCTTCACGGGCTGGTTAGCAGGAGGCTCGGCGTGGCGGCGGGATAATGAGAGTGATGATGGTGAGTTAGCGTGGTGATGACGGTGATGCAGGGCCGTGAGGATGGTGATTGAGTCTGAAGCCTGCTTACCAGCCCGAGATCAGTGCGTCAGGTAATCACGCAGAATACCACGAACACACTGATGAAGCAAACAACGGGGGGTGAGGGGGGGGAGGGGGGATTGAAGGGGAGAGGGAGAGAATGGGAAAGCGGAAGAATGGGAAAGTGGGAGAATGGGAAAGGGGGAGAATGGGAAAGGGGGAGAATGGGAAGGGGAGGGAAAGGGGAGAATGGGAGGGGAAGAATGGAGGGGAGAATGGGAGAGGGGAGAATGGGAGAGGGGAGAGAGGGGGAGAGAAGAGAATGGAGAAGAGAGAAGAGAGAAGAGAGAGAGAGAGAGAGAGAGAGAGAGAGAGAGAGAGAGAGAGAGAGAGAGAGAGAGAGAGAGAGAGAGAGAGAGAGAATTTTTTTGTGTGTGGGGTTTTGGAGAGTTTTTTTATTCAGCGGCTGGTGGGTTTGTGAAGCTATCTCCTCGTGGTGTTGTGTGTGGTGTTGTCGGTTAACATGGTGGTGGTGTTCGTTGTGGTGGTGAAGGTGGTGGTTTCACAAAGAACACGTTGGGGAGAAGTAACATATCTTGAGCTAAAAAGAAATGTCCTGAAGCATCATCATCGATATCATCATTAACATCATCATCTTCAACATTAGCAGGAGGAGGAGCAGGAGGAAGAGTAGGAGGAGGAGGAGGAGGAGGAGGAGGTGGTCGTGGTATTAATGGTGGTAGTGGTTGTGGTGGTAAATATTATACTCGAAAAGATTTTATTTTTTCATATTCTCGAGAATGCTGTTGCTGCAGGTGAAGGAGGAGGAGGAGGAGGAGGAGGAGCAACAGGAGCAGCATGAGGAATAGGAAGAGTAGAAAGAGAGGGAGAAAAAGAAAAAGAAATTAAAACAGTATGAGGATGAGAAAGAGGAGGAAGAGGAATAGAAAAAAAGGAAAAGGTGGAGGACGGGGAGAGGGAAAAAAATAAATACACATAACGATTCGATTATTTTAGATTCTCGGAACAAGAAATAACCTTAAGATGCGTGAGGCGAATCGCGTACCCAGAGATTTACGTCCAAGAAAAGTAAGGAATCCGCCGTGAGTGAGAGGTAATCAAGGAAGGGCTACGGAGCGGGTAAAAGAAAGACCAGACACGCTTGTTATTGAGGAAACTTCAAATGAAATGAAACTCGCCTGGACGCGGGGAAGAAACAAAACTATGCTGTGATAACGACGTCTGCGTGTGTGTGTGTGTGTGTGTGTGTGTGTGTGTGTGTGTGTGTGTGTGTGTCAATAAATAAACGAGATTGAAAGGTAGGAGAGAGAGAGAGAGAGAGACCGATCGACAGTATTCAAACATTGCAGTCCGCCTTCCTCCTATCCTTGGAAAAATAGACAGTAAAGAGAAACGAAACCGAAGTATTTACAAAAGGAGAAAAGTGGCTGATGAAAAGAAGGAATGAAGAAATGTCAATATCGAAACCAAGACAGAAAAGAAACACAGTAAAGGGAAGCTGAGAAGATATTTATACTGTTTATCATCATTGCTATTAGGAAGCCCAGAAAAAAAGGGATGAAAAACAAAGTAACCTCAAAAACCAAAACAATTGATTGAATGAAGAAGATGAGGAAGAAGGAAAAGAAGCAGATGAGAATTGGAAAGTGAATGGAAAATGATATGCAGGAAAAAGGTGATGTAGGAGAGAATGGTCAAGGGGAAAAATACCGTCTGAAAGATCATTGAGGAAGAATAGAGGATGAATGAAGCTGGACGAGGAAGATGTGGAATATGAAAGTAGTCAAATTATAATAACGAAGGAATAGGGTAAGAAGAATCGGGGAGAGGAAAGGGAGAAGAACAGCAAGGAAGGGAGAGGCATGGAGCTAGGGATAAGTGTGTAGAGGAGAGTAGATATGAAGAGTAGATAGGAAGAGGGGCAGAGTAAGACGGGGAAAGAGCGAGAAAAGAGTGAAGGTTAGTGGGTATTATAAGAAGAGTGACCGTGTATAACAGTAAAGAGAAAGAAAGAGAAGAGCTTGTGATGAGAGAGTGAAGACAGCGAAACAGAGAAATACCAGGAGAGAAAAGAATCAAGGGAGGAGTGGAGTTCAGAGAGAGCAAGAGAATGATAAGAACGAAGGAGAAAAAGAACGAACATTGTAAAGGAATAGAAAATCAGAAGGCGACAGAGACTTCGTATACTCGTACTAAAACAAGGAAAGAGTAAAGGAGAACAGGAAGGCAGAGCATGATAGCACGAAGGAGATAATACGGTAATACAATTCAGGATAAAATTAATGGCTGGTAAGTGAATGGCGAGAGAAAAAAGTGAAGGATATTTACATAGATTTACATAGAAAATCAGACCACAAAGACCCCATGGTCCAGACTTGGTGGTCTGTCCTTAAACCTAAGTGATTTTACATTAATCAGGAGACTCCAAAACGTTGCATTTCTACTCTAGTTGATATTAAGTTGAAGGAAGTGACGGTCGAGCCTATTTTTGAAGGAGTCAATCGTGTTACACTGGACCACTGATGATGGGAGCTTATTCCATTCTCGCACTACAACGTTGGTGAAGAAAAATTTGGTGCAGTCTGAATTTACATGTCTACATCTGAGTTTTACGCCATTGTTCCTCGTGCTCAAAGTGTCATCGATCATAAACA
>NW_026112327.1:120000-137500 GCF_024679095.1 Eriocheir sinensis | reverse complement strand
GGGAGGGTGGAGAAACAAGCAAAAAAAGTAGATAACAAAAGATGGAATGAGGAAGGAGGACAGAGAAACAAGCAAAGGAACAAGAAGAAGTAGGTAGCAAAAGGAGAGGGAGGAGAAACACCCAAAAAACAACAACACACACACAAAAGTAGATAGTTGAAGAGGGAGAATGGAGAAAAAACACACAAATAAAATTCCGTAACAAAAGAACAAGGAGGTTAGAACAAAAATTAAACGAACGCATAAAAAGAGGTAACTAAAGGAGAAAAGACGAGGGAGGATGGAGAAGAAAACAAAAGATCAAAGAAGAGTAAGCAATAAAAGAGGAGGAAGGCGGATGGAAAACCAACTCAAAGAACAAACACAGAAGTAGGAGGAAGCGGAAGAAGAAGAGGAGGAAGAGGAGGAGGAGGAGGAGGAGGAGGAGGAGGAGGAGGAGGAAGAGAGGCTGAGTGCATTGCCGTGATGGCGTTTGTACGCTGCCGGCGTCCCTCAACTTAGGCTGACGTGGGACACAAGTTATATTAGAGACCCGGCGCGAGGCAACCCTGCGACCCGCGTGCTGCCGGTGGTGATGGTGGTGGTGGTGGTGATGATGATGGTTGTGGTGATGGTGGTGGTGGTGGTTGTAATAATGCCGTGGTAGTGCTTGTAATGGTTATGGTGCTGATAATGGTAATGGTAGTGGCGATTGTGGTTGCCGTTGTGTTGATAGCTGACGTGGTAGTGGTTGTGATGGTTGTGGTAATGGTACTGGGGATGGTGATGGTGGTTGGGGTGATGGCTGACTTGGTGAGGTTAGTGATGGTGCTGCTGGTGATGGAGAGGGTCAACGATGAAGCTTTAGGAGGTGAGGGAGGAGATGAAGGAGTTAATAGAAAATGGGAGTGCGTGCGTGAGGGAGGGAGGAAGATGGGAGGGGAGAGAGGGGGGGAGGGAAGGAAATGAAGGCAAAGGGGAGAAATCAAGGAGGTGAGTGAGGTAGGGGGAAATGAGGGAGAGTGGAAGGGCGGAGAGTGGAGGGAAGTAGAGATGAATGGTCGGGTGGACGGACGATGGAGGGAATGGGCGGGAGGTGAATGGACAGCCGAGGATTGCAAGAACTGGGGGATAGACGTGGAAAGGGAGGGATGGAGGGAGAGTGGACAAGGGCGATCAAGGGTAATTGAGTGAGAGGAAGGGAGGGAGAGAGAAGCCAAGCAGTGAGTTATGTGTATTTAATAAGACACACACACACACACACACACACACACACACACACACACACACACACATACACACACATATATCCCCTCCCACTCCACCCCACTCACAGCAAACTAACACCCCTCCCCCCACACACCTTTTAAACTATAAACTGGAAAGAAATTGTATTATTGTATGAAAAAAAAAAGTTGAAAAGCGCTCAACTTTCTCGTGATCAGCGGAATTCTGAAAAAAGGATGCAATTGTGGACCCAGAGAGAGAGAGAGAGAGAGAGAGAGAGAGAGAGAGAGAGAGAGAGAGAGAGAGAGAGAGAGAGAGAGAGAGAGAGAGAGAGAGAGAGAGAGAGAGAGAGAGAGAGAGAGAGAGAGAGAGAGAGAGAGAGAGAGAAAAGAATGAAAAAAATAAAAAGAAAAAATAAACGTTGCTGCATCTGACAAACTTCAATTTACACCTCAAAAACTGACCATCTCTCCTCCCTCCCTCCTCCTCCTTTCCCTCCTCCCTCCTCTCTCTCCCTCCTTCACCTTCCACCCACTCATACTCCCCTTCGACACTTCACTTCTCCTTTCCCTTCCTCCCTCCCCCCTCACAACCCTTCTTCGCCTACCGTTTTCCCCCTCTCGTCACCCTCACCCTGTTATCTGCACCCTTTATCTCCCTTTCCCTCTTAATTCCATCACCCTCCCTCGTTTCCCTTCAACACCAAGCTTTCATTGTTTCTCCCTTTTGCTCAGTTTACTCTTCCTGTTCACCTTCATCCTTTTCCCCTCTGGTCTCCTCATTCTTAGGCTCTCTCTCCTTCTTCTCTTTAATTCCCTCACCTCCCTCCATCCCCTCAAATTTTCAGTCTTTCCTCTTTTCCCTCTACTTGCTCTCTCCTCTCCCTCACTCTTCCCCTCTTTGCATCCCTTCGATTTTTTCCCCCTTTTCCTCCCTTCGTGTCTTTCTGAATGTAACTCCTTTCCCTGTTTTACTCCTTTTCCTCCCCTCGCTTCCTGCTTTCCCTCGTTCTCTTCCTTTTTCCTCCATTCGCTTCTTTTCCCATTTCTCTCCATTTGCTTCCTGCTTTAACTCATTTTTCCTCCTTTTCCATCCTTCGTTTCTTCCTCTTTTCTTGCATTTCCTCCATTTTCCTCCTACTCTCCCCCTTTCTTTTCCCTTTGCCTCCTGATTTACCCCATCTTTTCCCCCACCGCTCGCCTCGTCATCCTTATCTTCTACTCACCCTCATCCTCATCCTCCCCGCACACTCTCCTCCCTCCTTCACCTCCCTCTGCCAGACGCTCCTCCTCCTGTTTTTCTTACAGGTGCGAGAGAACGATTTTTAAAGGAAAACAAGCATAAATAAAATCTCGCGAGGATATTTGTTGAAAGAACCGTGAAAAGCATTCTGGGAAACATCTTGTATTGCGCCGGTGTGTGTGTGTGTGTGTGTGTGTGTGTGTGTGTGTGTGTGTGTGTGTGTGTGTGTGTGTGTGTAAAAAATGAAAAAGAGAACTAGGAAATATAAAGATAGAAAGATGAAGAGAATGCAGAACAAGACAAGAAGAAAATAACGTGTAGGAATAAAAAAAAAAAAAAAAAAACTCCATAGCAAAGGTTAGAAACGAGAAGGAAGGATAAGGAGAAAAGCAGTAAGAGTAGGAGTTAAGGAGGAGGGAGAGAGAGAGAGAGAGAGAGAGAGAGAGAGAGAGAGAGAGAGCAATAGACGGGTACAAAGAGATTCGAGGTAAGAAATAGGGAGAGAAAATACAGAAAATGAGGGGAGGGAGGGAAGGGGGAAGGAGGGAGGGAGGGAAAGAGAGGGGCGGGGCATTCATCGGATTGTAAGAAAGAGAAGAGGAAGAGGTAAATATAATGTGGGACGAGGATATGAAGAGGAGGAGGAGGAGGAGGAGGAGGAATGGACGACCACACACACACACACACACACACACACACACACACACACACACACACACACACACACACACACACACACTTACTCCCTCCTCCTCCTCCTCCTCCTCCTCCTCCTCCTCCTCCTCCTCCTCCTCCTTCTCCTGAGACACCACATCCTCGCTTTTCTCCTCTCTCCTTCCCCAGACATCCTTACCATTCCTCTTTCTCTGGCTCCTTCCTTCCTTCCCTCCCTCCCTCCCTCCCTCCACGTAGTCTTCCTCCAACACATTCTCCGCTTTCCTCTGCGTGTCCCCTCCATCCCAGTACTTCTCTTTATGCCCTTCCTCTTCCCCTTCCATCCATATTCCCTCTGTCCTTTCTCCCATTTCCTCTATACCTTTTGCCTTCCCCTTCCCACGCACCTCCCAACGACCAGAGTCTACTGCAGCAAACCACTGTAAAAGCAGGAGTGGGACGGAGGGAATTTTTGCCAAAGGAGAATTTTTGCGAGCGAGGGCAATGAGAGAAAATGGGTATGGAGGGGCGCATAAACGGCATAAGGTACAGAGGGGGCGTTGAGGCAGCAAGGAGGGCGGAAAGAAGGCGGAGAGGATGTGAAAAAAGAAGTCGGAGAAAGGACGTAAAAGCAGGATGGAAAGCAAGCGGAAAGTATGTAAAAAAAAGCGGTGAAAAGAATATGAAAGTGATCTGGAAAGGAAGCGGAGAGGATGAGAAAAAGAAGCTGGAAAAATAATGTGAAAGTTAGATGGAAAGGAAGCGGAAAATATGTGAAAAAAAAGCTGGAAAAAGGAGGTGAACGTAAGATGGAAATGAAGAGGAAAATATGTGAAAAAAAAACTGGAAACTGAATGTAAAAGTGAGATGGAAAGGAAGCGGAAAATATATAAAAAGAAGGTGAAAAAAAGGATGTGAAAAAAAGACGGAAAGGAGGCGGGAAAGCTGGAAAATAGATGTTAAAAGTGAAAAGGAAAGAAAATGAAAAGGATCTGAAGAGCGAATCTGGGAAAGGGATGAAAAAGTAAGAGAGGAAGAAAGTGGAAAATGTGTAAAAAAGAAGCTAAGTAAAGAATGTAAATGTAAAATGGAAAGAAAAAAGGAAAGGATATAAAAAAAGCAGTTGGGAAAAGGATGTGAAGTTAAAATGGAAAGGAAGCGGATCTGAAAAAAAAACCAGTTGGGTGAAAGGGTGTGAAATTAAAATGGAAAGGAAGCGGATATAAGAAAAAAACCCAGTTGGGGAAAGGGTGTGAAATTAAAATGGAAAGGAAGCGGATCTAAAAAAAACCCAGTTGGGTGAAAGGGTGTGAAATTAAAATGGAAAGGAAGCGGAAGGGATGCAGAAAAAGGAAGCTGGAAAAATAATGTAAAAATGGGACGGAAACGAAGCGGAAAAGATGTAAAAATAGAAGCTAAAAACATGTAAATGTAAGAAAAAGGAAACGATGAAAAAAAATATTGGTAAAAAAGATGTAGCGCATAAAGATTAAATAGCGTGGGTAGGAATAGAAGAATGGAGAATGGAGATTGAAAAGAATGGCGAGAAGGAACATAAAAGTGTGTGAAGAGGCGGATGAAAGGCTGAGCGAAACGATGATGGCAAAGCGTGTGGCCTTACAAGACGGGAAAGAAGGAGCCGAAGAAATAAAAGAAAATAGGAAGGGAAGAAAAAAATGTTTGTGTTACCGAGAAGTACAAATAAAGCAGTAAAAAGAGGAAAGTAGAGAGGAGAAAAGTAGATAGGATACGAAATAGATAGAGAGAAGAAGGGAGAGATGATAATGAGGAGGAGAGAGAGAAAGAATAGGGAGAAGTGGAGAGAAGGGAAGGAGAGAAGAAGATAAATAAAGAAAGAGAGGAGAGAGAAAGAATGGATAGGTGGTGGAGGAGAGAAGGGAGGGAGAGGAAAAACCTACATGTCTGTTTTAAGGCGTACAAATATATACAAAAAAATATGAATGGGGTGAAGCGAACGTACAGAAAGAGGGAGTATAGTCTAACCGTCCATAGCTCTGCCAAATCTATTTAATGTATACAGAATATTTGATACACAATCCCAAAATGGTACTTAGCAGATCTATGACTGAGATGTATTGCGAGGTGACCCGGCAGCGCTGTGAAGAGGTTTTGGCCCCACCGAAACTGACTTCAATGTTTGTGTCGGACTATAGTAAAAGGTGTATTGGAGTTTGTAGAGAAGCATAGGAGAGGAGGGAAAGGAGCAGAAGATAGTAAGTGACTTGAAGACGTAAAAGCACTCGGAGACAACAGAGAAAGGGTGCGAGAATGGCTGAAGGAGGTGCGGGAAGCGAAGAAAAAGGTGTCCGAGTGAGATGGAGAGGTAAGCGGGCGGACAAGACACAGACAAGACGGTATAAGTAGACGCTAAAGAACACTGAAAAGAAAAGGATTAAGAAAACAGCAACATTACGAAAAGAGCGGAAGGAGGAGCACACAAGACAAAAAAAAAGGGATTGTCCGAGGAAGAAAAAAAAGAGTGGTTAGAGGAAAGACAAAAAGGCGTGGGAGAAACACAAGTAGGTTTAGGAATTAAGAGTTGGAAGAAAGGACAAGGTACGGAGACGGCGGAAGAAGTGCTTGGAGGCGATGAAAAAAGAATTGGTCAAAGGAAGGAAAGAAAAGACCAGACGAGGGATAAGAAAGCGATGAAGGGGAGACATAAAGGAGCAGATGGGGGAACAAGTAACTAAAATAATGAAAAGGGAACAGAAATGGTAGGAAAGACTGCAGAGGAAGAAGTACATAAAAGAAAAGGATAAAGTGTCGAAGGGAGAGTTTATTTCGCAGATTCCGAACAAGAAATCATGGGAGAGGAAACAGAAAGCTAAAGACACACGCCAATGGGATTAAAAATAGCCTGAAGAGCGGACAAAAAAAATGCCGAATGAAAGTGTGAAGGGAAAAAGAGTTAGAGTGTTCAGTAGTGAGAGGAAGAGAGAGAATACACGTAGGAGGGACACAAGAAGGGAAAGAGTGGGCGAGGAGGGAATTTAAAAGCTCTAGAGAGTACAGAGAGCGGGAGGAAGCGGCGAGAAGAGTAGACGGAGGTGTGCCCACAACACCTCCCGAAGGCGCCGTAAGTCTTGATAAACACGGCCATTGCATTACCTGAGTTCAATAATGTTTTTACCTCAAGTCGAGCGGCAGTCGTACGGGGAATTACCTCTTCTTGCTCTTTTACCATTTCTTTTTATTCTTCCTCCTCTACTTCATTATTATCTTGCTCCTCTCGAGCTCCTTCTGGTTCCCCCTCTTCATTTTTTTATTCTTTTCCAGATTCTATTACTTCTTCCTCTTTAGTTTGTGTTCTTGTTTTTGTTGGCGTTGTTTTTGTTTCTGTAAAGGTGTGTATGTGTGTGGGGGATGCGGGTGGGGGGGGGTGGGGATGGGGGGAGTGTACGTGTGTGTGTGTGTGTGTGTGTGTGTGTGTGGTTGGATAGCTAATTCTGTGTCACACACACACACACACACACACACACACACACACTGTATTATTCGCTGTGGAATTATATTACTCATGCATTTTTTATACTTTCCTTCTTATTTTTGTAATTTTTGTTCTAAAGCCGACAGACCATTCCGACCTTGTAGAGAGAAAGTAGATAGATAGACGTATAGATAGATAGAGAGATTGATGGATACAGACAGATAGGAAAAGACAGACAGATAGATGGACAACCGATAGACAGATAAACACACAGATAGATAGATAGGTACACAGAGAGATAGATAAAGATAAAGAGATAGAGAGAAAGAGAGAGAGGGAATCCTCTGTTGTACATTTTTCCAAAGTTAAAACAACTATAAATGTAAAGACTCACGCAATGCTCGTTTCGTGTGTGTGTGTGTGTGTGTGTGTGTGTGTGTGTGTGTGTGTGTGTGTGTGTGTGTGTGTGTGTGTGTGTTTGGGTACTTCTAGGTGGCTATGGAGTAATTAGGAGATTTTTTTTCTTTATATGTTTGAGAGAGAGAGAGAGAGAGAGAGAGAGAGAGAGAGAGAGAGAGAGAGAGAGAGAGAGAGAGAGACTCTATACCAACCCTTTATCCCCCCAGAAGGTACCATTGCACTTCGTTGGTCGCTATAACGGCTACCAGGAGGGCCTTTATGGTGACGTTCTCCTCCTCCTCCTCCTCCTCCTCCTCCTCCTTCTCCTCCTCCTTCTATTCCTCCTGCTTACTTAATTTCAACTTGTGTGTCTCGGCGGCAATGTTGGGCTGCTCTTGACACACTGACGGATGCTGTCCCTTACACCCCATTGTCCTGGCACTCCCCCCCCCACCCCCCCACTCTCTCTCTCTCTCTCGTGACCTATTTTGTCATTATTTACCGTTGTTTATTAAGCTGATGTTCAGGTTAGTCTGGTTTATTGTTTGAGGTTCATGTGTTAAAGCTGTGAGTGTCAGTCCGGCTTGATCACAGAAAGAGGTCATGTTTTAGTTCACTGTGTTTGGTGTTCACGCTCGTTCTTTATATTCCTAGCTGTTGTTTATTTTTGTTTTTGGTTCCCCTGTCAATGTCACAAAAAAATTATGTTGTTGTTGCGCTGTTGATTTTGTTTGATTCATTTTGGGGGGCTTCCTCTCCTGCCCAGCATAGGTCCGCGATCTTTTCGATTTATTTTTTTTCTCTTTGTGATTCGTCTGTCTACTTTCTGTACCCTATTTCCTTAAAGAAGCTTTGTTCTGTTTTCCTCTCTTTCTTTTGTCAAGGGATATCTTTTCCTACATATTTGTTTTAGATTGATGAAGCCTCCATGTAACCAAATGTTGTGGGTCTGTTGTCGATTTACTTCAATTTGGTACGACTTTTAATCCTGTTCTATCTACTCGGGGATTAGTTAATTTCTTATGCCCTGGTTCCTTTGTCGGTAGTTCATATATTATTACAGTCAGCCAGAATAAGCAAAAGATTCAGAAGCGTACCTTGGTGACCTGAGTGAGAAACCCGTTGTTGATTATGTAGCAACAATAGGGTACAGACGAATGGGCGATGGGTTTGAGGAAATGTTGCAAGCCGCTATAAAATGGACTCTCTAAAAAAGTGTAAGAAAAGGAACGGGTCAACACAGTGGCAGCAGGGTGGGTGTAGTCAATAGTTAATCCAGTACACCGATGTACCTGCACCGAATTGACACTTTTCACATCACAGTTTGTTTCCCGTGCTTTTATTTTTCCTATTCTTTACTCCTCCAGTGACATGCCGGGGAAATAAAACGACAGAGGGTGAAAAGGAAAAAAAAATATATCAAAGTGATGTCAAAGAGTGCATCGTGTCAGTCGCGTTCACGAGTCCCAGGGAAAACCCACGAGTGCTTTGGCTTGTTCCTGCCGCCTTTGATGTGTTTTGTTGTTTTGAGTGTGCGTGTGTGTGTGCGCGTTTGGGTGAAGCACTCAGATACCCACGCATGAAGGGTTCTTGCGCTCTCACAGTGGTAGACCCTTCGGGGATGCTTGAGGCTGTGGAGGTGGTGGGGCGGGGGGGTGAGAGAGGTGAGGTGAAGGTGGTGTGGCCGGTTGGTGTGGAGAGTAGCACAGTTGAGGTGGCGTAAAGACGACCCCTGTGTGTCAGAAGGCCGGGAGGAAGAGAATAGAAGGGATAGAGGTGCAACGGAGGATACTAAGAAACAGTGGCTGCAGGAGGAAAAGGTTACATTTGAAAGCGAATATATTTGGTATAGTTTAGAGTCTGATCTTAAAAAAAAATATGTGTCGGAGGGCGGTGAGTAGAACAGAATGTGAGAGGTGTAGTGGATGTAGAGGAAAATACATGATGAGAGAGAGAGAGAGAGAGAGAGAGAGAGAGAGAGAGAGAGAGAGAGAGAGAGAGAGAGAGAGAGAGAGAGAGAGAGAGAGAGAGAGAGAGAGAGAGAGAGAGAGAGAGAGAGAGAGAGAGAGAGAGAGAGAGAGAGAGAGAGAGAGAGAGAGACCACCACAACCCTGAAAATCACCACCACCACCACCACCTCTACCACCACCACCACTCTCCTCTCCCTCCCCCTCCCCCACACACCACCAACGGCCAGGCACCACCACCACCACTACTAACGCCCTCCCCACCCACCCCCACCACCACCACCAGCCCGGCACCAAATTTGCGCTCACCGAATTACCGTTTTAGCACCAAGCAGACGTTCGGCCGCCCCAGGAATATCGGCTGTTTAGGCTTTATGTCCCGCTGGAGGGGTTAGGGAGGGGGTAGGGGTAGGAATGTGAGGAGGAGGGAGAGGGGGAAGAGAAGAAAAGTGGAGCTGGATATGAAAAGTACTAGCCCAGAGGTGGTAAACAAAAGTAGAGGAAGGGGAAGAGAAGAGGGGCAGTAAGGACTAGAAGAGGATAGAAGTGATGATACGGGAAGATGAGGTGATAAGTTGATGGATGTTTAGATAGAGGAGAGAAAGGAGAGGTGGTATAGAAAAAAAGAAGAGAGGAGAAGAGAAGAGGAGGAACAGCAGGAACATAAAGAGGATAAGCATATTGACAGGAAAAAGTAAAGACAGTAAAAAATAGACTGATAAGTAAGTAAATAGATAGAAAGAAAAATGAGAATAGATTGATAAAAGAAGAGAATGATAGATAAATAGATAGCCAGATACGTGTTAATGCAAAGAGAATGATGAAAATACAAAAGGGAGGCGAGGAGAGAAAGCGAGTTGATAAAGGGGAAGGACGAGAGAGCGGCGGTAAAGACTATTAAGCAGGGACGGTGAGAGAAGCAGTAGAGAGGAGCTGCACGGATGGAGAGAAAAGGGGAGAGGAAAATGAGGAGGAAAGGCATTAAAGGCCCTCTGGAAATGGCCTATACAAACGCCATTTTCACCATTTTTTTGCGACGTAATGAGCTACTTGTTGTGTGTGTTGGAGAGAGAGAGAGAGAGAGAGAGAGAGAGAGAGAGAGAGAGGGCGAGGGAGCGCGAGACGGAGAGAGAAGAGTGGTCGGAAAGAAAATAACAAGTAAAACAAGAGAATAAAGAGGAAGTGTGTAATAGAGAGAACATGGAAAAGAAGAATGGTTGGAGAGAGCGAAGAAGAGAAAGACGAAAGAGAAGACCTAGGAAGAGCGATGGAGAGGGAACGCCACTGCACCGCGGAACAGTTGGAGGCTTTTAGGGGGAAAGAAAATGAAGGGGAAAGAAAACACGAAAGAAAAATATAAAGAAAGGAAGGGAGAAGGCGTATGGTAAGAGGAAAACAGGAAGCGAAGGAGGAAGAAAGAGACTGGAAACGCAGATGAATGGAATGTAAAATGTGAGAGGAAGTAGAAGGAAAGAGGGAGGAAAATGCTTGGGAAGGAGAGAGGAGAGAGGAGACAAGACAGATGGAAACAGGAGAAGACAATTAAGAGGAGAAAGAGGAAGGAGAGATGGAAGGGATGAAGAATGAGGGAAAGAGGAGAAAGGAGGGAAGAAATATGAAGAAAGAGCGGCCACGTTAAAGGAGATATAAGGGAAGGAGGTGAAAAATGGATAGGCGGAGAAAACTATCAATGTAAGAAACGGAGAGAAGAGTCTGGGGATGAGAATGATGGGTGACAGGCTAAAGATAAACGTGCGTGGATGATGGATGAAAGGAGAGGCAAGTGAAGGATTTAATTAATAGAACCAGAGAAAAGTGAGAGATAGAGAAAATTAGAGAGAGAATGAGAGAGCGAGTGCGGGATAAATTAGAAGAAAGAAAAAGAGGGATAAGAGAGAAATAATGAGGTAAAGAAAATAAAAAGGGATGGTTGAATTTAGTAAGAGAATGGGATGGCGAATGGGAGATAAATAAAGGAAATAGAAAAGGAGAGAAAAGGAAGACGAGTGAAAAAAATACTGGTAAAGAAAGGGAAAAAAGAATATTATCGGTAACTTTAGACAAAAAACAATAAGTGAAAAGAAATAGCAATAGAAAGGAAAGCGAATGCCGGTAAAATTAAACAAGAGAGAAAAAGAGGAATAGAATTGAAGATGAGACAAAAATATGAAATGAGGTAAAGAATAAAAAAAAGAATGGAGGTGTAATTATAAAACAAACTGGTGTGAGAGAAAAAAAAATAATGGAAAGGAGGGCAGATGAAACAGAGGAAATGAGTGGGAAAAAGAAGGAAAAATAAATATGATAAAAGAAAGCGAGGTGTGAGACATTTTCAAGGAGGAGGAGGAGGAGGAGGAGGTGGAGGAAGAATGAGGAGGAGCAGCGTTTTCAAAGGTAGGTGTTGGAGGAGACAGCCACGTTGTTCCTAGATAAGAAAGGCGTTTGACGAGGAAGATGAGTGTTCGTGATGGCGTGGTGGTGGTAGTGGTAGGTTGGGTGGATAGTGGTGGTGGTGGTGACGGACATGGTAGTGACGGTGGAGGGATATAGCCTATTAATTGTGATGGAAGAAACAGTAATGGTAAAGGAGTGGACTCGAGTTATTCATTGGTAGTAGTGGAAATGGTACTTGACGTTCGGTATTATAAGAGAGATGGAGTGGGGTAGAGAGGCTGAGGGTGGAGTGGCTGAGAGTGGAGGCTAATGTGGAATGCTGAAGTGGTGAGGTGCGGCGGGCGTCGTGGAGTATGAATGTGGTGAAGCCTTCGAGGAGAGCGGACGGGGTTAAAAATGTAAAGATTGTTTAGGACTAAAACCTTTTGCAAATTCAATAAGAGCCCTGGAGCGGGAAAGATAGAAGGAGAGGTTGAGGAGGAGGAGGAGGAGGAGTAGGAGGAGGAGGAGAAGGAGGAGGAGGAGGAAGAGAAAGAAACGGAAGAAGATTTGAGTGGCGGTGTGACAAGGGTAATGAAGGGTGGAGAGGAGAGACTGTAATGACGTGGTTAGATGTGAGTGGAAAAATGGAGGAGAATAAGGTAGATGACAGGTAGAAGAAGAAGAAGAAGAAGAAGAAGAAGAAGAAGAAAAAGAAGAAGAAGAAGAAGAAGAAGAAGAAGAAGAAGAAGAAGAAAGGAAAATGAAAAAAAATGAAGCTGACGGGGGGGGAGGGGGGGGGGCAATGTTCTACTGACTGGGGGAGTGGGAGCTAGAGGGGGTGACTGAAAGAAAGTGAATAACATGTGATGCAGCGGTGTGACACGGCGCGAGCTGAGTGCCTCTACTTTGTGCGGTGTGCCTCCGGGAAGTGGGAGTGAGTGCATGGTTTGAGTGCCTGTTGCCTTTGCGGGCGTGGTTCGTGCCTCGCGAATGCATGCTCTTCGGGAGTAAAGAGCCTCCATATAGAATGCCGTGCCAGTGCCATCGTTTGTTGTGGCAGGTTGGGGTGGGGGTGAGTAGGGTTGGGATGAGGGGAGCGGGGATGTCGGTTAGTGCCTAGGGTATCCTGTTAAAGGGCCGACGATTACCCCGCCGTGAGCCTGGTGTGTGTAGAGTGTATAGGTGTTTTTTGCAGCGATATTTTCCTTTCGTGTTTTCGATACATGGATGGATAGAGAGGTAAATACATAGGTAGAAAAATGTATGCTGCGATAACAAACGAAGAGTGTGAAGGTGTGTGAATGGTGTTGGAGATGGTACACGTAATGGTGGTTGTTGAAGAGTGGTGGTGGTGGTGGTGCTCGTGTTGTTGGTGGTGGTGGTGGTAGTGAAGGAGGTCAACATAAAAGGTTCAGCCTTGGTGGCAGGGAACTGAATATATACTGTTTGAATTTTTAGCACCGTCGGAATATTGCGAACTCGTCCCACAGCCGATGAGCACGCCATAATTTTTATTTAAAGAGTGAGATAAAGGTAACGCATTTTCCAGTTAAAGGTTAAACAGACATTGCATGTATAAAAGTTTGGGTAAAGGGAAGAGGAAATACGGCTTACAAAACTGTTGCATCGACTTCCTTCCTGGATGAGCGGAGGCTGTTACTATCGTTACAATTGTGCCCTTCAGTGATGAAACTAAGTTAACTCTTGGGAAAATAATATAATAATCTGTTATGTTTCATCATGCAAATTAAACTTTAAATACGAGTGTCGTTTCACCTCTGGAAATGATGGATTCCTGTTTTTTTTCGGCATTCTACTCTTTTTATTGCGGCCTTTTCATATTACATGATTGCTTAGACTTTGGTCTGTCAGTTTTGCTCTGAAGGAAAATCGTGTTCAAGCCAGCACTGAATCCAATGGTAAAAAGATATCCATGCCTGAACACGTTTCCCGGCTTAAAAGATTAGAATCCTGCAGTCACCGTCAAACCTTGTGGTGGGAAAACCTGGAAAAGCTTAGAACTGATGTATTATACCTCTTGCCTTTTGTCTCCATTCATCCCCATCGTTTTTTGCGTGTCACGAAATCATTGTCAAGAATTACCAAATCATAACAATCTAACATTTTGAAAGCCAGCGAAATCCCTTTGAGTCCTCCCACCTGGAAGAGGAAACACACGTAATCGTTTTAGTCATTCCTCGCGCGGTACATTGCGTTAAACTGGATCACCGGACAGCCTCCCTTGTAATCTGACCTGACTATATTATCGTGTGTACGGAGAACAGTGGTAAAAATATATTCCATTTATTTTGAGTGTAAAAAAGAAATTAATTCTTTATATTTGAGCAGCTGCTGTGATATATTGTCCAAAAGTGTTTTCATATAATGTTTCCGCGCTGTCCCGGAGATCAGCGTTGTCTTCTCGTAACGTCGCGATGTTTCCAGTTTCCGCCGGGCCTTTCCTCGCTTTACTATTCATTGTTTGCAAACAGTTCGTCACCCGGCAAAGTTTGTCTCTGATTCTCTGCACGATTTTCTGCGAAATGTTCGGGTTTGGCGAGTGTATTTTTTATTTTAGTTTCCTTCGCATTAAATATGTAATTTTCGATGCAATTTTATTCCGAAATTCATTTATGTTTGCCTCTTGTTAATTTTTCAGACAGGAAAGATTTACTCATTCTTTTGACGTTTTTTTCGCATTTACCTTGAACCAAATAATAATAAGAGGAGGAGGATAAGGAGAGAAAGAAGGAGGAGGCAAAGAAGAAGACCCCTGTTAGAGTAGTAACCATGCGACATTCTTACCATAACTTTCCTCCTTTCGCTTCTCGTCCCCTCCGCCCCCTACTTTCTCCTTTTTCTCTTCGTCCTGCCTGCAAATCTCGCTCCTCCTCGTCCTACCTCTGCAGTATACTCAATTTGGGTACTGTCTCGGTGGGAGATTGAAGCTAATGGGATGCCAAGAAGAGCTTTGCCGCGCCGAGGAGCAAGAAAGCAGTCTCGTGGGGTCCTCGGGCGCTCCTTTGCCCACATTTTCTGTTTTATCTCCTCCTACGGACTGTATATTTTCTTCAAACACACCCAAACAACTTCAGAGTCTCCCCTCTAGACACTTCAACACATGTCACTCTTCTTCCACTACCTCCTTCTCCTCCTCTTGTTGTCGTTGTAGTAGTAGTAGTAGTAGTAGTAGTAGTAGTAGTAGTAGTAGTAGTAGTAGTAAGAGGAGGAGGAGGAGGAGGAGGAGTAATAGTTGTTGATTTTCTTCTTATTTTCCCTCCTCTCCTCCTCCATAATAGTCTCCTCGTGGACGTGTGGGTGTTTGCACGTGACATTTTAAGAGTTCACGTCCATTACCAGCACAGTATTGCCAATCGGCCCCGCTCACCCCCAATTACGCCGCCCTTTGTTGCGCCTCACGCCGGGCTGTTTGTTGTTTGCCCGCTATTATTATTTTTGTGTTGATTGTTTCTATGTGTCTGACTTGGTTTTCATTGTTTTTTTGTTTTGTTCTTTTTTACTCTTCTCGTTGCTTTGATTGTTGTTGGCGGTGATGGTGTTGGGATGCTGGTGGCATTTTGTCTGTTTTATTTTATTTTATTTGGTGTAACATTATTTATATTCTTGCCTTTGTGGTCGACAGATTTTACTAGTGTGTGTGTGTGTGTGTGTGTATGTGTGTGTGTGTGTGTTCTAACACATACGTGTGCACACGTGTGAGTGTGGGCGTTTTCAACTAAATCTTTCAATGAATATTTCCCGAATCACGAATTTCTGTTGTTTCCAACTCAAAAATATTTCATTCATTTTTTCTTTTTTTCTTGATCCGTGTGCAATCCTTCAAAGTTAAACACACACACACACACACACACACACACACACACACACACACACACACACACACACACACACACACACACACACACACACAGACACACACACTATGGTGTTTCAGTAAAACTCGTATAACCTTCCTGGAAAAAACACAATGAAGAAAAGTGACAATTATTTTTCTGATTCGACATAAAATGTAAACTGAATTTGATAAAATAAATAAATGTTTTTTTGGCAATGAAAGTATCAATATCATACCGTAAAATGTTTTAGTCGCATGACGATATAGTATTACAAATCACCAAAAGTAGCAAGGCAAAACAATTGAATTAAAACAATTGAATTCATGGAAAAATACCAACAGGGAATTCAAATAAGAAAAATGTTTGTGAAACAACAAATCAGCAACCGCGACAAATTTATGAATTGTTAACATAGAGACACAGTTAAGGACAGACAGCATGAGAAGTTGAGACACGGTAAAAAAAAAAAAAACGTAACCAACAAGAACAAAAGAACAAGACTGCAGAAATATGATGCAGAAATTAAGACACTAAAACTGACTAAAAGTGCGATAGAAATAAATACAGAAAAAAAATCAGAAATCACAAGCATGAAACGAGATACAATTTTTACCGACACATAATTACAACAACACACACACCTGAACACCACAAAACAACACCTGGCTGGACATAAAGCAGAATCAGACCCACCCGAAGGAAGGTAAAACTGTCCGTCGGCGAGGAAGAGGAATATGAAAAGGCCCATCGAAAAAAAAAAGTCAGACAAAAAGTAGAGAGACAAGAGAAAACGCGGTGACGGCCCTCTTCCAAAGCGTCACTTAAAACTATACACGAGACTTTTGGCTGAAATTCGAAACTAAAAGATGGACGTGACGCGGAAACTTGTGAAGAGCAAGTGGAGGATGAGGGGGAGGAAGGAGGACGAGGAGGAGGGAGAGGAAGAGTAAGAGAAATAAGAAGAGAAAGAGACGGACGAGAACGATGAGGAGGGAGAGGAGGAGGAGGAAGGGGAGATATAATGTAAAGATAAAAAAGGAGAGGGACTGGAAAAGGGAGGATTATGATTGGATATTTAAAACAAAGAAAATTGTGCTGAAGAAAAAATATATAGGAAGAACAGCTGATAAGGATAAATCGTAAGGCGAGGAATGGAGGAGAGACAGACAGTGACGAAGAAGAATAGGGCAAGTAAACAAAAAGAAAAGGGGGGGACGGGACTAGACCATTTGAAAGGAGAAGAAAGAGGAAGAAGAGGAGGAGAAGGAGGAGGAGTCGCTGATGGCGGTGGTGGCGGCGGCTTGACAGGTGCTAAACTTGAAATGAAATGTTATAGTGAGAAAGGAGGTTATGTTGAGGCGACGGCCGGAGGAGACGAGAGGACGGGAGGTTGAAAAGGACGGAGGGTTGGCGGGAACGGAAAGGCGGAGAGGACGGGAAAGGTGGAGAAGAAGCATGAAGACAGGACGAGTGGAGTTGAATATAGAGTGAAGGACCGGTCGGGGAGAGGGAGAAGCGAAGGAGAACAATAAGAAACAGGACTGGAACACGATGGAGCCAGAAATAGAAGAAAAGATGATTGGGAAAGAGGCGTAGAATAGAATGAAGGTGATGGAAACAGTGTGGAAAAGTAGACGCGGCGGAGAGAAAAAGGGAAGATGGTAATGGTTAGAAAAGAAGAGGAAGATTTGGGAAGAGGATATGTAGAAAGGATGATGAGAAGAAGAAGAAGAAGAAGAAGAAGAAGAAGAAGAAGAAGAAGAAGAAGAAGAAGAAGAAGAAGAAGAAGGACAAAGGGAAAAGAAAAAGTAAAATATAAAGAGAAAGAAGAAAAATGGAAAAAAGAAGAAAAAGATTAGTTGAATTAGGTGTGTGTGGTGGTGGCCTGGATGGGATGGGAGAATAAGACTTCATACTTGTTGACAAGAAATTTCAATAGCTGCAAGTAACGGAGGAAGAGGAGGAGGAAGAGGAGATGAAAAGTCATAAGAGTATTAACTCCTGGCAAAGCTTCCTGTCGCCTTTTCCGTGATTTGATTATGTTTTCAAAGTAAATATTTTTTACTGAATAACTCTCTCTCTCTCTCTCTCACACACACACACACACACACACACACACACACACTGATATATATATATATATATATATATATATATATATATATATATATATATATATATATATATATATATATATATATATATATATATATATATATATATATATATATATATATATATATATATATATATATATATATATATATATATATATATATATATAACGACGTCAGTCTGAAAGGCATAAATATATGATATATATATATATATATATATATATATATATA
>NW_026112327.1:67500-117500 GCF_024679095.1 Eriocheir sinensis | reverse complement strand
ACACACACACACACACACACACACACACACACACACACACATTCACAATGCCCACATATTTCGTATTCGCGGTACTGAAAGTTAAATTATAAAACAACATATTGAGAAATAAAAGGTGTCTAGCTTAAAATAATATGTTGTGCTGCTTCATAATCGTTCATTCAAATTTTATTAAAACTTTTGGAAAGGTTTTTGGTGGATAAGATCAAGTACACCGGGAGAGAGAGAGAGAGAGAGAGAGAGAGAGAGAGAGAGAGAGAGAGAGAGAGAGAGAGAGAGAGAGAGAGAGAGAGAGAGAGAGAGAGAGAGAGAGAGAGAGAGAGAGAGAGAGAGAGAGAGAGAGAGAGAGAGAGAGAGAATCTTAAAGTAATGAAAGAAAGCACTCACACACACACACACACACACACACACACACACACACACACACACATCAGTGGGTAGAAAATGTTCAGACACAATAGGAAGTTTAAATTTGCATGCACATACTTGAGAGGAAAAAAGGACGAGGATAAGGAAGGAGAGAAAGAGGAAGAGGAGGAGGAGGAGGAGGAGGCTGTGGCGGCGGTGGAGACGGCGGCGGCGGCAGCGACGGTGGCAATGAGAGGAAAGGAGAAAGTTGTTTAAAAATAAGAGACTCGTAAGTAAAGATAAGCTGAAAGGAGGAAGAGTAATAATCGTGCAATGCAGAGAAAAAGTTACAGAGGTTTTGAGAAATAATTGTTGTAGTGAAGAGGAGCGCGGGAGGCAGAATTTGAGGAGAAAGAGGAGGAGGAAGAGGAATGAGTGGAGAGGGAGACGAGAAAATGAGACGAGGGAGAGACGGAGAATGAGGAAAGGAAGGAAGCAAGAGAGAGAGAGAGAGAGAGAGGAGAGAGAGAGAGAGAGAGAGAGAGAGAGAGAGAGAGAGAGAGAGAGAGAGAGAGAGAGAGAGAGAGAGAGAGAGAGAGAGAGAGAGAGAGAGAGAGAGAGAGAGAGAGAGAGAGAGAGAGAGAGAGAGAGAGAGAGAGAGAGAGAGAGAGAGAGAGATGAAAGACCGGCTCAAAAGGAGTCACTATTAAAGTTTGCCGTCACCTGATGGCCAATGTATAGCTACCATGTTGGAGTCTTGTTATCACGGAATATAGATTCAGGAAGAGATGGCTCATTTTACAAGGTTGGATTTCCTTCTCTATTCATCGTATTTATCTCCGTCCTAATATTAATTCATAACTTGATTGCACCGTTAAGATATTTTGCAACCAAGACACTAGATTTTCTTTGTGCCGCATCACCAGCCATCCCATCCGCCATCGGGAGGGTGCATCGGTAGGTGGTCGGATAATGAACATCCTTAAATGTCGTGGACACAATTTTCAGTTATAACGTACATACAAGTTACCTGAAAAAAACTAAAAACTTGAGTAATGATATTAATAGCGAAATTATACTGCTTCGTGAGCGGAACGTAATTAAAAACTTCTTTTATATATGGTTTGAATATGAACAGTTACCTTTCAGTATTTTCAACAAACTTTCTAAATATCAAGTTGAAAGGGTTATTTTATTGCTCAAAGGTAACGTTTCCATTGGCCTTTAGATAAAAGAAAATGCTCATGTTTCACATTTTGAGAACGAGAGAAGCGTTGACATTTCGAAATATCTTTCTGGGAACAGGGCTGTGTGATACAACGTGTGTGTGTGTGTGTGTGTGTGTGTGTGTGTGTGTGTGTGTGTGTGTTGTGTATGTGGGTGTGATTCGTGCCGAGGAATGAATGAAAGGCGATGTTTCAATTGATTTTATTTATTTTAAAACGGAGAGAGAGAGAGAGAGAGAGAGAGAGAGAGAGAGAGAGAGAGAGAGAGAGAGAGAGAGAGAGAGAGAGAGAGAGAGAGAGAGAGAGATAGAGTGAGAGAGAGAGAGAGAGAGAGAGAGAGAGAGAGAGAGAGAGAGAGAGAGAGAGAGAGAGAGAGAGAGAGAGAGAGAGAGAGAGTTATTACGATTCGTGGAACCATTTGAAGTACGTTATATTGGGAAGGGAACGAGTGCGTTCCTTCTTTATTATTCATTCAAAAGCAAACTGTTTACAACGCAGGAATAAACACTCAGCCGGAACACCACCACCACCACCACCACCACCATCCCCACCACCACCACCACTACCGACAAAACCTTTTCTTCTTTCCTCTTGGTGGATCGACAAAAATATATTCAATGTAAGGAAAAGAAAGTTTGTCAAGAAAACTGAAAGAAAAGAAGAGGAGAGGAAGAGGAAAGAAAGGATGGAAGTAAAGAAAGATATCTAACATAGTGGAGGAAAGAAGGGAAGGAGGAATGTAAGAAAGGAAGGATTGAAGAAAGGAAGGAAAGCGGGAGAGATAGTGAGAAGGATAATCGGAAATGTGTTGATGGAAACGGCCTGCAAGAGATTGGCTGGTGGCAATGAATATTTGATACGCCTCCTGCCTCACACACACACACACACACACACACACACACACACACACACACACACACACACACACACACACACACACACACACACACACACACACACACACACACACACACACACACACACACACACACACACACACACAGTCTCATTTATCGTAACGTGTCTCCCAACTCTCTGAAACTGCAGAGAAATTAAAAAAAAGAAAAAGAAAAAGGAAAGAGAGAAGAGAAACAGTAGAACTAATTTGACAAGGCAGGAAAAAATCTCGTGGTAAGAAAAGTGGAATTAGTGTTGGTGGTATCGGTTCTCAGAGGAAATGGAAAAGAGAAATTGTCTCCGCAGAAACACACACACACACACACACACACACACACACACACACACACACACACACACACACACACACACACACACACACACACACACACACACACACACACACACACACACACACACACACACACACACACACACACACACACACACACACACACACACACACACACACACACACACACACACACACACACATTTTATGCATGTTCAATCTGTCTGTGTGTGTGGTGGGGTGGGTGGGTTGTCATGGGTGAGGGATGACCGTCTCCCCACACTAACAAACCTACGTACTGTACACTCCCTCAGCGTCCTTCCCCCACCTCTCGTGACTTCCCTGCCTCGGCGGATGGAGCTGTCTTGTTTGTGTCACTCCTGTCCCACGTGTTGCATTATTTGGCGAAACACTGCAGCGGTGGTGGCGGAGGCGGCGGCGACCGTGATGGCGGAGGTGGAGGAGGAAGAGGAGGTGGAGGAGAGAGAAGTCGTTTGTCACCAGTTGGCAGTCGAGGGAAGATAATGGTGTTTGTATTGTGGAGACGCGCCTGGGTGTTTACTCTTGTTTCCCTTGTTTTCTTGGGTCATTTGTGTAATGGTGTGTGGTTATGCAGTTGAGGGTGGAGGGGATGGTGGGAGGGAGGGGTGGAGAGTGAGTGGGACGGGTAGAGAGGGGGAGAGAGCAGAGGGTAAAGATGAAAGAGTTGGGAGTATACGGGGACTGTGATTTATTACTCTGTGTTATTGTTATTTTTATTATTCCTTTGTGTTATTATTATTATTATTATTATTATTATTATTATTATTATTATTATTATTATTATTATTATTATTATTATTATTATTATTATTATTATTATTATTAACAGAACCCTCGGTGTAACTTGGCTGGCAGTGAGATTGACTTACTGATTCTGTTGCTCAATGATCGACTTTTCACCTGACTGAATTCAGTTGCCCGTCCGCCTGACTGACTGATTGATTAACTGACCAATGATGTTGGCTATATCAGTTTTCATAAACAATTTGGAGGAATTCCATTAGATTCGTTAAGCGTGAACGATTATTTCGGAAACCGTGTTGGGTGCCAGAAATTATATTATTTTGTTTTAGAAAATTGACAAGTTTATCACTAATAATCTTGTCGAGGATTTTGCCTGCCGCTGATGTTAAACTTACAGGCCTGTAGTTTAGGGCAACGTTCTTTTCTCCTTTTCTGTAAATCAGTGTTACGTTCGCCATTTTCCATTATTCAAGTACTTTGTTCAGTTGTATCGACGTGTTAAATATGCTTGTGTGGAGCTGCAGTATTTGCTTTTTGGGTTCTGTCAACAACCGTGGGGACAAGTTGTCAGGTCCCGTTGACTTGATCGTGTCGAGCTTGTCCAAGTACTCTTTCACATCTTAGTCATCCCCCTCGCAGGAACAGGTCCTTCGGGTATAGTTTCTATATCCTCGATCGTAAATACGGACGCAAAATTACTGTTGAGGATTCTAGCAATTTGTTTACTGTCCTGGGTTAATGATCCGATATCGTTTGTCAGAGGGCCAATGTTGATTTTATCTTTTTGTTCTGATGTACGTGAAACTACTTTTTTGGATTGTTCTTGGCTTCGCGCGCTATTTATTTTCCGTAGTTGCGTTTACTAGTCCAAATGAGAGTACGACAAGATCTGAGGCTATTTTGATACTGTACACGAGTTTCGGCGGTGTCATTTCCTTTCATCAGGTTATGATCCATCTTATTTACGCTTATTGCCCTTTTGATCTCTGTGGTCATCCACTAAGTTCGTCCCTATTGGGTATTAGGCTGAGCACTTCTGTGTACAGGACAGAGATGTGACTCTTCTTGTTTTGTGTTGCTGTAGTTCGTCTGCTTATCGTGTTTCTGTTCGCATTCGTTCTTTTGTGTCGCTTAGAGGCTACGGCTTGACTAGTTAATGGCTGCCGGGGCCCCTCCCTCGAATGTAGTTTTTTTTCATCCAGTAACTACCAATTGCCTCGTTAAGCAGTCTTCCAAGACGTGCTGATCCGACGGCATTTAAGTGAAGGACGTCATCACGGAACAAGTACGGTTGCTCAATTTAGTGATTCCAATCATCTCTAAAGGCTGCGCCTTCATCGCCACATAGCTTCTTCAAGAAAGAAAAAGAGGAGGAGGAGGAGGAGGAGGAGGAGGAGGAGGAGGAGGAGGAGGAGGAGGAGGAGGAGGAGGAGGAGGAGGAGGAAAAATGAAGGGAGGGAGGAGGAGAAGGTGGAGGAGGAGGAGGAGGAGGAGGAGGAGGAGGAGGAGGAGGAGGAGGAGAGACGAAGCAGTAGTGGACAAAGCAATCCAATATTTATTCACTCGCATGGGAAAATCCGTATCGACTTCGTTATCCCTCACGCTCCTTTGTTGCTCCATCAAGAACTCTGAAAACCAACGCTTCCGAATGGCCTATTTCTCTCTCTCTCTCTCTCTCTCTCTCTCTCTCTCTCTCTCTCTCTCTCTCTCTCTCTCTCTCTCTCTATCTCTATCTCTCTCGATATTATTTTAAAGAGCTACATGTTCCTGCTCTTTGCATTTTTAAAGTTTTGAGTTTTGTCCTGCCGAAGTCCTGTAGCAGCTTTATTTTTCTCGTCACGCCTTTTGGGTTGCCTTCTATTATTCATATTTTTGTTATCTTTTACGTATGTGCGTACATCTGCTCCACACATCAGGGAGGAAAGAAATGTGTACGTAAAAATTGATCTGGATGCTCTGTTTATTCAACCGCATTTTTTTCTTTTATATCTCATGATTCTCCACGTGTGAAATTGTGAAGCCTAACCGAGCCAGGGAATCATGATGGCTCTCTGCTAGCATATGTAATTTATTTATCTTTTTATTTTCTTTGTTTTCGGGTTCAAGCTTAACTGTTTGTAATACCGGGGAGCGAGGTTGGCGGTGTGGGTCTCTCTCACCATGCACAACGGCAGCTGAACAAATACAATAAACAAAAAGGAATAAAAATACATCCGCGCTGATACCGCTTTTGATATGCTTGTGCCACACATTTGATGCGTTGAAAAAATGTTTTCCGAAAAAGAGAAAAAAACGGTAGAAATTCCTTTTTGGGGAGCATTTTTCTTTTCTTTTTCTTTTACAGCACACACACACACACACACACACACACACACACACACACACACACACACACACACACACACACACACACACACACACACACACACACACACACACACTTTAAGTCACAGTGTATAACGTAACATGATAAAGCACACTAACATCAGACAGAGTAGGAGAACTTACTGGAAAATCTTTTGTTCTACTCTGGATTAATACGCCTGTAGATGATGATGTGGCCTGTTTTTTTCTTTATTTATAGAAGTCTTTTTGCTGTTACTGGACTTGTGTGATAATAGTTCATAGTTTCCATTTGTGTTATCTTTTCGGGTAGCCACTATCCATGTTGGTGAAGCACGGACGAACAAGTCAATTACGTTTCAGTTTCTTTACCTCTCCGCTCTGTTTCACGGGGGTTCCGCAAATTAATAACAACGAATCCTAATTAGCGACACGTGTTATTTCCGTGGAAGTGAGCAGTTGTCCCGAGGCAGTGATTAGCGAGGTGAGTAAAGGCGACGAAACATCACTACTCTTATCCGACTTAATTAGCGCTCTTTGGCTGCGGATAGAACAGTGGTGGTGGTGGTGGTTGTAGTGGTGGTGGTGGTAGCGTTATTGTTAGCGGTGGTGGTGAAGACGTAAAAATAGCTAATCACCACCACTACCATTGTTTTCTTCTTGACAGATGCTAATGTGTACCTGTTTTGTTGCAGAGTTGTAGTGGTGGTGGTGGTGGTGGCGTTGTTGTTGTTGTTGGTGGTGGTGGTGGTGAAGACGGGAAAATAGCTAATCACCACCATTACCATTGTTTCCTTCTTGACAGATGCTAATGTGTACCTGTTTTGTTGCTGAGAGTTGTGTGGTGGTGTGGTGGTGGTGGTGGTGCTGATAAATTATTGTTTTGTTGCTGAGAGTTGTGTGGTGGTGTGGCTGTGGTTGTGTTGATAAATTATTGGAGTTCCTTTTAGGCGATGGTGTTGTACGTTACGCAACATATGTACCGAAACACTCTCCTTCCTAACTACCAACCATGTATCACCCTTTCTCATTACCATTCCTACCACCACCACCACCACTACCACAGTCACCACACTTGTTTTCTGATGATCCGTTCACGACAAGGGTTAAATTTAGGCAGGATATTGAAAAAAACAAGTTTGGGCTATCACTCAGTGTTAGTTTTAAAGGTTAACCAGGCGTGAATATCGGCGATTTTCTTTTTTTATATATATATTTTGGTGTTGTTTTTCTGGTGGATTCAAGTGGGTGGGCTGGTGGGTAGTTTGACAGACAGAGCAAAGAATGTGATTACAGAAAAAAAATAGAACGAGAACGAGAGAGAGAGAGAGAGAGAGAGAGAGAGAGAGAGAGAGAGAGAGAGAGAGAGAGAGAGAGAGAGAGAGAGAGAGAGAGAGAGAGAGAGAGAGAGAGAGAGAGAGAGAGAGAGAGAGAGAGAGAGAGAGAGAGAGAGAGAGAGAGAGAGAGAGAGAGAGAGAGAGAGAGAGAGAGAGAGAGAGAGAGAGAGAGAGAGAGAGAAATAATTATCATGTTTTGAGGCAACTAATTGCATAAATCAGTGACGCATTTACGTAATTTAGATAACAGTATATATTTGGTATCGGCTCCTCTGTTTGCCCGTCAATTTTCAAATTAATTAGTATTACTTTTAATCTCTTTGACTCTATAGCAGTGTGTGTGCATGCGTGGGCGCGCGCGCGCGCGTGTGTTTATGTAAATGTGTGTGTGTGTGTGTGTGTGTGTGTGTGTGGTTGGGTGTGGGGGTGTCGATGTGTGGGTGGGTGGGTGTGGATGATTGTTTTTTATCCCGTAGTCACTTATCTTTTGGGCCACGTGAGATGAAACCTAGCAAGACACCGCATTTGGCGGCCTTGCTGACGGAAGTTAACATTCGTACACGGCATGCAGCGGCGTGAGAAACACGGCACCACACTCGTTGTATGAGGTGTCGAGAAGCTCGAGCAGTAAGCTATCGAATTTTAAAGACAGGCCATTTTGAGTGCTCTCGATAGCATTGAAAAGCATGTTCCACAGCCTAACGACACTCGGAATAAAGTGTTTGCGTGCTCAGATTATAAATCTTGATACGGGAGGAGTCCAGCATGCACAACGAGTGGGCGGCAGTGGGTATAGTCATATGCATGTGTGGACGTATGGTGCTGAGATAGTGTTGACCACTACGCAAGTATTTGTATGACAAACAAAGCTCATAACGCTCCCGATGAAGCTGTAAAGAGTATTGAATTCTTTTTCTTCTGATCACAGTAATTCAGATCCAGAGTGAGCTCGTCTATTACATTGATAGCTCGCCTCCTTTTCATCGAATCACAAGATGCCAAATGCATAATTTAAGTTTCAAAGCGGGAATGCGTACTTAAGGTGAGTCCATATTTATCTTATTAGAAAAGATAGAAGTGAACAACATTCGAGAAAAATTCGCAAGACAATCTTATGTTATTTAACATGAAAGGTTGTGTTACAGTCTGCCCATTTGTAGACGTCAAGATGGAAGTTTGCCATTAACCGCGTAGACATTTTGAGGACTATTTGTGCTCTAGCGCAAAACTTGACAGTTGTCGCGTTCATCACCAACAGGAGATCCTATTTTGAAGCGCCGCCAGTCTCCGTGTTGTCAAGGAAGGTGATGGATTGCTCACAGGTAGTACCAGGGAAAATAATGAGAGGACAACGCTCAGTGAGAGAGAGAGAGAGAGAGAGAGAGAGAGAGAGAGAGAGAGAGAGAGAGAGAGAGAGAGAGAGAGAGAGAGAGAGAGAGAGAGAGAGAAAGTTTTTAACGACGCCTGTACATTTTTTCCTCCCTTTATTTTTTCTTCCCTCCAACCCTCAGCCTTCTATTCTCCATTTCCCGGTAATTTTTTCCTCGAATTTGATCCCTTCATCCGAATTTCCTTCCCTCATTCTTTCTTTCCCCCTCTCTCCCTTCCTTTCTCCCTTCTTTTCTTCTTCCCTTTTTTCCTTCCTCCCTTCCTCCCCTCATCTTTCCCTTTTATCCTTCCTCTCTTCCATCCGTACCACCTTTGTCCTTCTTTCCTCCTTTATTTCCTTCTTTTATATTTTTCCATTTTTCATTATTTTTTTCTGCTTCTTCGAACCTTTCTTTCAGTTCTTTATTATTTTCATAGCTTCGATTTGTTCTGCATTTACTGATTAATTCAACTGCATGTATTTATATTCAACTAACTAATCTTTTTATTGTTCATGTTTCTCTCTCTCTCTCTCTCTCTCTCTCTCAAAATACCGGGAAAGTAGTTGCTCGAATCTCTTCTTTCTACGCTAAATCTGAAGGCATTTTAAGGTATTCTCTCTATTTTTGTGTTTTGGTCATGGAACATTTTCGAAGTAGGGAATATCGAGACTAAAAAATAAAACACAGCAGCAGCAACAGGTGTATCAGTAAAAAAAAAGTAAAGGAAAAATATATCTGCAGGCTGATTTTTTTTTGTGTGTGTGTGTGTTGCATATGTGTAGGTTGGTGTGGCGTGTTGTGTTGGTGGTGATGGTGGTGGTTGTGGTGGTCGTGGTAGTGGTACATATATTGGTTGGGATTGTAAAAGGAAAGAGGAATGTAGGAAAAACTCAATAGTCAGTAAAATCCGAGGAGAAATGAGAGGAATAATAGGTAATAGGGGAGGGTCGTAGACAGAGCGATATAGATACCAAAGAGAAAAGGGCGGAGAGCGATAAGAAAAAGGGACTCAAAGAAGAAATGGATACGATAGATGTGTATATAGGAATGCCGTGAAGGGAAAGGGCATGGAGGCAATGTGTGTTAGTCATGAAACAAGATAGCGAGTGAAAAAAAAAACATATGAAGGAAGGGTTCGAATATACAAGAGGAATGTGTTTCCCTCTTGTTCTTTAAGTCAGCAACGCCCCGAAGGTAAGGAAGGAGAGAGAAAGTAGAAAGGAAAGAGAGGAGAGAGAGAGAGAGAGAGAGAGAGAGAGAGAGAGAGAGAGAGAGAGAGAGAGAGAGAGAGAGAGAGAGAGAGAGAGAGAGAGAGAGAGAGAGAGAGAGAGAGAGAGAGAGAGAGAGAGAGAGAGAGAGAGAGAGAGAGAGAGAGAGAGAGAGAGAGAGAGAGAGAGAGACATATAAGGGAAGAGAAATAGGAAGGATGAATAAGGAAGAAGAGAACGAGCAGAGAAATATGACGAAGGAAATCTGGAATGGTAGAAAAAAATGAGAGGCAGGAAGAAGGGAGAATGCGCGAGAGCGGAAGGAAATGGAAAAGCAGAACACGAGTTAAATTATGGACGTAAGCGAGGTAGGCTGAACTTTTGGGGTCAGGGCTGGGGGAGGAAGAAACGAGGGTGTGATTAAGGGCTAGAAGGAGGAAAGAGGATGGAGGAAGGCTGAGGACTGGGCGGTGGTGACGGGAATGGATGGACGGGAGGAGGCAGGGGGCGGGAAGGAACATTAGGGCAGGTAGAGGTGGCAGTTGGGGAGAGTGAAAAAATGAAAGGGAATAGGGGTGGGAACTGAGATTCGTGATGTTTCTATTTATCTTGGCCGATGGGGTGCGCTTAACAACAAACAAACAAGGGCTGCACAAGGATATAACGAGACTATAAGAGGAGTCAGACGGCCTACACATGGCGGCTCCTGAGAGTGGGTCATTCATCATGTCCCTTCTCATCCATGAACACATCTAACTTGTCTTTCAAAGCGTTCATTTGTGTTTGTCTCAACTACATACCTACTCACCTTGCTCCACTCGTCCACCACTATTTTCGTGAACCAATTCTTTCGCATTTC
This sequence comes from Eriocheir sinensis, assembly GCF_024679095.1. Taxonomy (NCBI): domain Eukaryota; kingdom Metazoa; phylum Arthropoda; class Malacostraca; order Decapoda; family Varunidae; genus Eriocheir; species Eriocheir sinensis. The sequence continues at coordinate 106,834 of NW_026112327.1, read as the reverse complement.
CATCTTGAACTTGAATGTATCCAACTTAAACCTTATGGCCAAGATTAAACGGGGAGGGAGAATGGAAGGCTGATTTACGTTTTGTCATTTATCTATCGGATCCTAGAAATAAAGTACACGAGCATACCGTATTCCTAAAGGCAGGGGGGATGAAAAAGGATGATGTTAACAAGAAAGCTAAGGGGCGATACGGAATAAGAACAGAGGACATAAAACTGAACCGAGTAGAGGGTGAGGGTGAAAGGTGCGGCATTAAAAAGAGCAAAGAAGGTAATAGAGGTGTGCTAAGGCCTCCTGCTATGGGTGAGAGGAAAGCCAGGGAAGAGAACAGAGGCTTAAACTTAACATTACCATTTTTTATTCCTTTGCCGGAGACGCCGTACAAAAGGGTTGCTACGTTGAGGCTAAGTCTGCTCTTCGTTACCCAGAAGCGAGGAGCAATAAAAACGAGAGAGAGGGAGAGAGAAGTAAAGTTAAGAATGACGGAGAGGAAGTGAGAAGACAGAATTGGAGGGAAAGAGCGAAGGCGAGATGAGGCGGAGGGGGAAGTGATAACGCTTTTCTGTGAGTGCTGCCGGCAATGCTATCAGCCCGTTAAGCGTGGGCGAGGGACAAAGGAGTGAGGGAGATAAGGAAGCAAGCGACGCTGAAGGAGTGGGTAATTAACCGAGAATACATGCAAGAGAGAAAGGGAAAAAAATGTATTGAACTCATTCCCGCTGCGAAAGAATTTGCTCCTCCCTCGGATTTTCGCCATGTTAGAAAAGAGAAGAGGAAAAAAAAAGAGGACGAGGAGGAGGAGGAGGAGGAGGAGGAGGACGAGGAGGAGGACGAGGAGGAGGATCGGGTTATAATGTGACGAATGCATGGAGAAATATTTTTGAGTGCAGGGCGAGAGAGAGAGAGAGTGAGAGAGAGAGAGAGAGAGAGAGAGAGAGAGAGAGAGAGAGAGAGAGAGAGAGAGAGAGAGAGAGAGAGAGAGAGAGAGAGAGAGAGAGAAAACACACACACACACACACACACACACACACACACACACACACACAAAGACACACGCACTGAAATCGACGTATACATAACTTATAAAAATTAATATTTCGAGAGGGCGTTCCCATAATGAAGAGCTTGATAGAAGAGAAATACGAAAACGGCATTTGTCTAGAAAAACACACACTCGTCCTCCTGCGTAATGCCGAGTAAGTTTAATTATTCCCGCCTCGCGCTAATGACATGAGAACCCACAAATGAACATAATTATGAAACGCTCTTTTCGCTTGGTGGTGGTGGAGGAAAAAAATGAAATATTGAAACCCAACTGTTGGTTCATTAGTGCTTGGTTACTGGAGAGAGAGAGAGAGAGAGAGAGAGAGAGAGAGAGAGAGAGAGAGAGAGAGAGAGAGAGAGAGAGAGAGAGAGAGAGAGAGAGAGAGAGAGAGAGAGAGAGAGAGAGAGAGAGAGAGAGAGAGGAAGAGAAGAGCGAATTTTATTGTTTTTATTAGTTATCGAGATTATATGTTTTCTGCTATGTTTTTTTATCCATCCCATCCTCCCACATTCAGCACAGATTACCTAATTTTGGCGCCATAAACTGGAGAGGAAAACAAAAAACTAACATTCTCTTCCTTTACCGACTGGAAAATTAGCACTTTCTGTTAATGGGCTGATTCTCCGTAAAATGCTATCGATGCAGGTGGCGGCAATGAAACGGTGGAAGGTCAATAGAGCGGGACAGGTACCAGTAACTCTTGTGGTGGGGGTTGATTTGGTGTTGCGGGCAGGTGAGAGGAGTGGAAATACAGAGCTAGGAATCTGACGGGCCAGAGTAATGGGATAGGTTTTGCTAGTCAGGACTGGGAATGCAAAACGTAGATGTCAGTAAGGGTGTTTTAATTTTGAGGAGTGTAGTTTGGAAAATGTTAAAAGTATAAGAATGTGCTGTCCAATGCTGCAGTTGATTGACAGTGTGGCGAGTTGTTTCAGATGTGGTGTAGATGTGGGACAGAGGGGAGAAGCGTGTGTGGCGAAAAGGTTACGGGTATTCATGTTGGAGGATCTCTTGTGAACAGACGAAGTGTTTAAAGTGATAGTGGAATGCCGGAAGTCGAAGTGGCTCATAAATGTCTAAAATGAAAGTTGTATACCAAGTCAGGCTTAGCTGAAATACAAATAAACTATTCATAACTTTGTGTATCTTCCGTTACCTGTGCTGCTTAAATCTTGTGATATCACACCTTCAGATTGCTGGGTTAGTCGTGTGAGCCTGCCATCAACAAAACGTAATCCTTATGGAACGATTCATGTTTTGTTTATATTAAATAGCGAAAGATATTGTATGAAAGTATTTTTTCGGCTTATTAGAGTTTCCTTATTGTTTTCCTTAATCTATACAATTGTGGACACGCTGCAGTGAATCTATCACATCGATCTTTATAATTGTAGTAGCTGAGATACTTTGAAAATGAAATACTATAAAGTCATAATTATACCAAGTTCCTGAATACTTAACCGAGTGAAAAACGGATCATGTTACTGCCATGTCGTGTTCTGACCGCGAACAACGACATTAATTGTTGAAGTGAAATGCATGTTGAAGTTGCTAGGGGAGGCGAGCACGGGGCAGTAGAATGAGCAGCTGCCTCTCACGTGGACGGCAGTGGATATCTTGGTATTCAGAATGTTAGAAATAAGGAGAGGTTAATAGATTTCCGGTGATTAAAATAGAAGATAGATATGTGGGAGAGAAATTGATAGATATTCTTGAGAGAGAGAGAGAGAGAGAGAGAGAGAGAGAGAGAGAGAGAGAGAGAGAGAGAGAGAGAGAGAGAGAGAGAGAGAATAAATACATGAATTTGCGTTTTGTACAATTAATGGAAAATCGAGCCTGTCCCTCCAGTTTCATCTGTGCAAAGGTTGAACATCATTGCAAACGTATTCTGTCTTTGGGTTCAGTGCAAGGAATATCTGCAACGATTATAATAACATCTGCTTAAGTGATGTCAAATGCTTAGTTCAATTTCCTTCCTTTAGAGTGACCCGAGATGAATTCCTTTGGCTCCTCCTGATTTCGTTATTACTGAATGAATAATGAATATCTTGTTACGAGTTCGAGTTCTGTGGATATTCCGAAGCAGCTGACTCCTATGGGTACCTCGTAGGTGGTGTCTCTTTAAGGGAAACCAATATCATGCATAAAGCCACGCTCTGCACGAAATGTTAATATCACTGAAGGGAAGCCCGAGTTTCTCAGGGGTGGCTCCCTTTCTCTGCTGTGTTAGTGATGAGTTGATGATTATTATTCGACAAGTAACGCCGATGTGCTGCTCCACGCCTCACTGCTGCTACTTTGTTACTTCAGGGGTTTACGCAACATTCGACCCAGTGTTTCTTTTTACAGTAAAGGAAGCAGCTCAAGGGGAAACGTAAATAAAAGAACCGCGTATAGTCGCCATGAGTCTTTGAAATTCTAAATGAGGGGTTATTTTTTACTGTATTTTGTCTGACTTTTTAATAGTGCGGCTGCTTCGGTACCTCAGGGTTTGACGTAACTTATGGTCCAAAATCTATTCGTAAGGTGTCGTTGAGTGCTAAATGAGTGATTGTTTTCATTGTTTTTATTTATTTTTTTTCAATATACTGCCGCCACTTTCTTGCCCTGGGTTTGACGTAGCTGCTGACCCTGTGTTGAGTTTGTAATGTGTCGTTGAAATGTTAAATGAGTAGTTGTTTTTTATTGTTTTTTCAGTATAATGCCCTTACTTCCTTACCTCACGGCTAGACTAACAGCCGACCCAGTGTATAGAATTTGTAATGTGTCGTTGAAATGCAAAATGAGTGGTAGTTTCATTTTATCTTTTTAATAGAGTGCGTTGCTGAAGTATTACGATGTTTGCTGCGCTTTTATCCTTGAACTTTGAGAGGGGAGTATCAGGACACCCCCCCAAATGACTCTGGCCCAACGTTAACAAATTGTCGTTCTCAGCCTCTGATATTTACCGATTTCCCACCCCAAAACGGTTTCCTGATGCCCAATAACAAGTTTAATTTGTAGATGTAATTAAAATAGTTAAAATATGATGTTTTTTTGGCAATAGTTATGCATTAGAAGCCGGTAAACACTATGCTCTGAGTACGATAATTTGGCAACGGTGCAGTCTGGCCACTCTTTTCGAATCTTCAACTTTAACACTCTTTACCGGAGCAGCGCCAGTGCGGGCTTCTTTTTTAATGTTATTTTTTGGTGCCCTTGAACTACCTCCTTTCTGTAAAAAAATAATAAAATAAAACAAAATGAAAAACAGAAACTGGTCTTTTTTACTGTTATCTTTTGGCGCCCTTGAACTACCCCCTTTCTGTAAAAAAAAAAACAAAAAAAATTGGTCCGGAGCAAAATTTTGGATTATTGTATTGGATGGCTGAAATGCTGTAACAGATGGCGTATTTTGCGTTGTTCAGTCCACTCAATGTAATGTTGGCTGCGTCTTTGACTCTTCGATTGTGTGTTTTAATTTGGAGGGAACAATCAGCGCTTCATTGGTTCTGTGATATATCGTCGCCCTATTTCTTATTGTTTTTAATGGGGGTAACTCTGTGTGGGCCATGTACTGCTGTAAATGACAACACTAGTAATTTACTGTTGTTTGCTTCGGTTTAGATACTGCCACACGTTTTTATTGTGTATTTATATTAGGGTTGCTTCATTTCTTATGCCCCTCTGGTCATATATTTTAATAAGAAAAATATTGGCTTGAGTCACGATGTTTGTCTAGTGCATAACACGAACACTAAGTTTAGATCATATGTTTTTATAAGAGAAATATTGGCCTGAGTCACGATTTTTGTCTAGTGCATAAACGAACGCTTAATTTATTGACTCTGAAGGGTGAATGATCTCTACTACCATCACGTTGTAGCATTTCCTTGATTCCCTTTTTGTTCAGCTCGGGCCCGTGTCTGAATACGGGTTAGCTACATTTTTACGCACACGACGTGAGTAATTAAGGACATGATGTATTAAGAATCGTTCAATCAAGCAAACTGGAACGAATGCAGCTTTTCAGTAAGAGATGAAATGAAAAAAAATATTAAATTAAGCCACCTAATGTTTTTTTTTATCTGGTTATATTTTGAATCAATCCACATGCAATAACTTGAATATATGATTATACTTACGGTGCTACTTTTTTTAACATTATTCTGGATTTCATTTGCAATATTTCATTAGTTTTTGCATGAAGCCTGAGTTAGAACGATGTAATATCCTCTCGTCTTTGCTCTTTGCTATATATACGTAGAGAGAGAGAGAGAGAGAGAGAGAGAGAGAGAGATAATTAAATTATGATAAAAAAAAGCTGTGTGGGCTTCCTCTCCTCTTATTCTCGTCTTCCTGTTTCAACGTTTTTCGCTTTCGTATTTTTTAGCTCACCAGGGCGGAATGTCATTAATACCATTTGCGTCGCTCAGTCTTTTTCTCTTGTTTCATTTCGTGAGCAAGGTGGCCAGCCTCGGGGCCAGGAGACCTCATGAAGAAAACATTACGACTTGAGTATGTCTGGCGTGCAGGCCGAGGCATGCAAACCCTCACAATGCAAATAACCCTGAAGGATCACGGAAAAAAAACTTTGTATATATTATTTTCAGATATTATGTATTGCAGACGAAATGATTAGCAACTACGCCTAACACACACACACACACACACACACAAACACACACACACACACACACACACACACACACACACACACACGTTATTTTTAATCAACCAGCTCTAATACCGACGCCTCATTGTTAAATGAGAAAAAAGAAAGTTATCGTAATAAGACTCGACCTAGAGCACGGTAAATAACAAATTGAAAACAAATACGTAATTGAAACATTCATGATTTTTATAAGATCGACAAAATGTAATGTCATTATGATAAAGACTATGCTTAGCGCTAATCAAATCAAAACTCGTTATATGGTTAATGGATAATATTGGCAATATCATGACTATCGAGGATCACAAATTTGTGCAGAAGCTTTCCAAATATTGAAGGATAGAGTTATTCATTTATGGGGCCAAATATTGAGAAATTTGCAGGTAAAAGAGATGAGAAGAAACCCATTTTTTTTTGTCATCAGGCAAGTCAGTTGATCAGTCGACCTGCTAATGTGTCTTGTCAATGATCAGTGAACTTTTTCATATCTTATTTTTACTCTTGAGGCGCCATCTTTGCTGTAAAAATAATTCACCACGATAATTTCCGCTAGTGTATCCTGTCCTTCAGTACGATCCTCCAGTCCATCCTGCCGTCCAACCTCCTGATTGTGTTTCCGGCCATCCCTCTTTCTGTCCCTGCCCCATTCCTGTCTCCTCTTTTCATATTCCAATCCAATTTTCCCCTTCTTTTCTTTTTTTCCGCCATCTCTCGCTTCTTTTCCTTCCTATACTCCTACTTTTCTTCCTTCTTCTTCTTCCACATATCTCTTTTTAACACCCTTTTCCTTCTCAAGTCTTCTTTTCACACCTTCTTCTCTTTTTCTTCCTCTAATCATCTTCTTCCTGTTCCTTTTACATCCTTATATTTCCTTTTCTCTTCAAATCATCTTTTTGCACACCTCTTCCTCCTCCTTTCTTCTTCCGCCTTTCCTCCTTCCAAACCTTTTTTTTCCCTCTTGTCCCAACTCTTTTCATCCCTGTATGCCTCTTCTCATTTACCTCCTCCCCACCTTAACTCTCTCCATTATACTCTTCCTCCTTGATCTTTCTGCTTAACTCTGTCTCCATTGTATTCTTCCTCCTTGATCTTTCTTCCAACATATCTTTCCTTCTGCTTCCTCCTCCTCGATCTCTCTTCTCCCACATCTTCTCTTTCTCTCCACCTCCCCGATCCCTCTTCTCCAATATCTCCTCCCTTCCCCTCCTCTCGATCCTCCTCCTCCTCCAACATTTCTCTCCCTTCCCCTTCTCCTCCTTGATCTTTCTTCCCCTATCATCTTCTCTTCTCTCCTCGCCTCCTCCTCGTTCCTTCTTCCACATCTCCCTTTCTTCTCCTCCTCCACCTCCTCGATTTCTCTTCCCCTATCATCTCCTCTTCCCCTTCTCCTCCTCGAACCTTCTTCTTACACATCTCCTGTTCCCCTCCTTCCCCTCGATCTTTCTTCTTCCACATTTCCTCCCCTCCTCCTCCTCCTCCTCCTCCTCGATGTTCCTTCTCCCACAGCTTCTCCCCTTCCCTCCCCTCCTCTCCTTCTCCTATTTGATCCTCCTTCCACACATCTCTTCTTTCTCTCCTCCTCGACTCTTCTCTCTCAACGCTTTCTCCATCTCCTCCTCCTCCTCCTCCTTCTCGGTTTTTCTCTCTCCACTTCTCCTCTCCCTCCCCCCTCCTCTCGGCCATCTCCTCACCACTGTTACTTTTTTTCCTAAATAAAATTAGTATTGTTATTTTTTTTTCTGATACTTTATTTCCAAGCAAAAATTGTTTCTTTTCTTCGTTACTTTTTTTTCCTGATACTTTCTTTCCGAGCACCGACGGGGACAAGCCGGAGGGATGAGCTGCCGGGGAGTCCTTAACAAAACAACTATCCTCCGCGTCCTCATATCATCCTCTCCATTTCGTCTTTTTATTTCCTACATCTGCCAACTTATTCTTCTTTCTTTCCTTTCCTTGCTCTTCTTTATTTTGTTTTGTTTTCTTTTGTTTTTGTCTTTCCGTCTATTTTCTTTTTTTATGCTCATGCTTCTGCTCTCTTGTTCTTTGTCTTTATGTCCTTCCATCCTTCCTTTCTTATTTCTTTTTCTCTCGTCTTTGTTCTTTTATATTTGTTATTTGATCTTTCTTTTCCCTCCTCCCTTCTTTCCTTCCTCCTTCTCATATCGCTCCTCCTCTTTCCTCCATTCCTTTCTTCCTTCCTTCCTTCCTTCCTTCCTTTCTATCTTTCTCTCTTGTTTTTGTTCTTTTATATTTGTATTTTTTCTTTTCCCTCCCCACTCCTTTACTTCCTCCTTCCCATCTTGTTCTACCTCTTTCCTTTCTTCCTCTCTTCCTTTCTTCCTTCCTTCCTTTCTATCATTTTTCTCCTGTTTTTGCTCTTTTATATTTGTTTTTTCCTTCTTTTCCCTCCTCTCTCCTTTACTTCCTCCTTCCCATCTTGTTCTACTTCTTTCCTTTCTTCCTCTCTTTCTTCCTTCCTGCCTTTCTTCCTTTCTATATTTTTCTCTTGTTTTTGTTCTTTTATATTTGTTTTTTTCTTTCTTTTCCCTTCTCCCTCCTTTACTTCCTCCTTCCCATCCTGTTCTATCTCTTTTTTTCTTCCTCTCTTCCTTCCTTTCTTTTTCTCCTGTTTTTGTTCTCTTACATTTGTTGTTTTTTCTTTCTCTTCCCTCCTCCTTCCTTCCCATTCCGTCTTCCATCCATCTTCCATCAGTCTATTGCAATGTTTCTCTTCCTGTATATCTATTTTTTTCAATCCTCTCCCCTTCTGTTTTTATTCCCGCCTCTTTCTTTTCCAGCCCCTCTTATCCACTTCCTCCATCCTTCCCTTCCTCTCACACTCTCTTTCCCTCGCTCAAGACACACAGCACGGAGCCATTGAAGCATTGTATCTGAACGCCGTGCGAAATATTTCTTTTTATTTTATACAGCAGAAACCTTGTAGACTAAATTCTCTTCTAAAAATACAGGCGAAGAGAAAAGTATATAAAGCGGTTTTGTGAAAGCTGCGAAAAATATTCACACTCGAGTACGTACACATACACACACACACGTACATACATACACATACGTTGATTTGTGAATGTGTATGCGTGCAAGTGTTCGAGTGTGTGTGTGTGGGGGGGGGGGGGGGCGCGGAGGATCGTGGTGTGTTTTCCAACGAGCTGAGCAAGACTGTTGATGTTATTTTTTTTGTCTAAGAGTTCTATCATTCAGAGGCTTTTTTTTCCGAACATATTTTAGTGTTTGTTCGTTTATACCATTCTCTATTTTCTCTTCTCCTCACCCTCCCCATCCCAATTTTTCTTCTGATTCTTTTTCAATGTCTAATCGGCCTCGTCCTCTTTGAACTTCTCTCCTCCTCTGTCTCTCCTCTATCTTCCTCTTATCCATCTATCTTATCTATCCTCTTCTCCATTTTCCTCTTTAATACCTCCTCCATTTCCTCCTCCTCCTCCTGTTACTCCTCATCCTCATCGCATCATTATTCTCACCTTTCTACTTGTCTTCCTCCTCCTCACCTCCTCCTCCTCCTCCTCCTCCTCCTCCGATAATCGTTCTCTTCAAGGTACGTATGACTATGGCAACGACCTCTTTGACCTTCGGGATGACTGCCTTTGTGGGGAGAACGATTACCCCCTCAAACACAAACATTCACAAACACACAGACAGCCCTTGAACTCTACATCCTTTGACAAGTGGAGCGGGGAAAGAGACAGGCTTCAGGTAACATGGTAAATAATCTCATGTTCGTCTCCTAATTCGAAGTCGTAGTAGGAGAGGCTTCCTTCAACGCGGGTCGTCTCCTCCGCTTATTGAACGGCCGCCTCTCCTGTCTGAACGCCTTGTTTTCGTGTGCTAATGTGCAGTGGGATCCGATATTGAATTTGGCCTCAGGTTGGTTCTCGGTGTCTCCTGTCTCTGTCTTCCATCGTATGTTCCCTTTGTCCTCCTCTTCCTTCTCCTTATTGTTTTCCTCCTCCTCCTCGACACACTTTCTTTAACTCTCCTGTCTGTTTTCCATCCCTGTCATCTTTGTCCTCATCCTTCTCCTAATACTTTTCCTCCTCCTCCTCCTACTCCTACTCCTCCTCCTCATCCTTTCTTTAACTCTCCTGTCTGTTTTCCATCCCTGTCATCTCTGTCTTCTTCCTTCTCCTAATACTTTTCCTCCTCCTCCTCCTCCTCCTTTTCGTAACTCTCCTGTCCTCGGTCCCCTTCCTTTATTCTTCTTCCTTCTTATGCTTTTCTCCTCCTCCTCCTTCTCCTTTCCTTAACTCTCCTGTCTCTGTCTTCCATTCTTTCTCCTCCCTTTGTCCTTCTCTTCTTCCTCCTTTTCCATATACTTTTACTCCTCCTCTCCCTTTCCTTAACTCCCCTTCCTCTGTCTTCCATTCCCTGTCTCCTTTGTCCTTTTTCTGCTCTTCCTTATTCTTTTCCTCCTCTCTCCTTACTTGTCTTGGGGCCTCCAATATTTTCCTCCTTTCCTCCTTTGTTTCTGTAATTTCTTTCCTCATTTAACGTTCCTCCAATTCCTTTCCCTCTTCCCTTTTCGCTTTTCTTAATGTCATCCTTCCTTTTACGTTCTTTTTATTTATTTCTTCCCCGTTTTCTCTTCGTTCTATTTTTTTTCCGGTCCGTCACTTCCAGCAGTCCGATCTGTCTGTCTTACTTATCATCTCATCATATTTTTGCTTCCTGCTTTCCTTTCTTTCGTTCTCTACCTACGCACGCACATACATGCACATACACATACATATACATGCATGCACACACATATAATTATCACATAAATATTTATAAACATACTTATATACATTACTCGAATTTCCTCAGCACACATATGATTCTGATTCTGATTCTGATTCTCTCTCTCTCTCTCTCTCTCTCTCTCTCTCTCTCTCTCTCTCTCTCTCTCTCTCTCTCTCTCTCTCTCTCTCTCTCTCTCTCTCTCTCTCTCTCTCTCTCTCTCTCTCTCTCTCTCTCTCTCTCTCTCTCTCTCTCTCTTTGCCCCCCCTCCCCCCCTCCACACACCCACACACACACACACACACACACCTGTTTACACTCCCTTTGATCCTTTTGGAAGCTTTCCGACACTTGGTGAAGGTTTCAACACCCGGAACGACGCGGGGCTGTCAGTGGTTGTCTCTCATTTAAGGCGTGTTGGCGAGTGTTACGTAACGTGTATGTGTGTGTGTGTGTTCCGAGGACTGGCTTTACGCATGATGAATTGCTAGGTAAAAAAAACAGATTTATACATTTTTTCATAATGTTAGACGCTCATCATTGAGAAGTTATTTTTTGCACCGTTTAGAGAGAGTACAATGTTTTTTTTTTTGGGGGGGGGTGATACATATTTTCTTCTTATTTCACATCATCTATTATTTGAGAAGTGTAGAAGCTTCAGTCCAAATGTTTTTTAAATGTTTTTCGTTCGAGAAGAATTATTGTTTTCAGAACCAGCCTGAAAGAAGGCGGCTCGAGTACAAGTTTTAATATTTTTCCAATGTTTTCTTTGACTCGAATGTGTATTGAACTTTACGAGACGCAGACTTGTTCAACGATTATGGTTTTTGAAAAGCTTCCAAGAAATCAAGCGACGGAAAACTTTAGAAATTGCTTCTTGATGGAAGTTAACTTGTTTCTTTTCTGTGACCGTGGCGGTATTTCCTCCTCGCTGATGTGAAAGAGGAAGCCGTAGCTTGGCCACTTGGATTTTTTAGATATCTTAATTTTAGAAACAAGGCATATAAATGTTGAGTGTGGATCCAGATAATAATTTGCAGTTGCAGTTGTTTATGCTGGAAATACGAACAAAGTTTATTTTTTAGTAGATAAGAAAAAGAGTAACGAGAGAGGGTCTTAAAAGTCACTATAATTCCTTCCTATGTGATGCATGATTTAAAGTCTCATCTCCATGTCATAAGAAACACCTGCACAGGACGACTAGGCTGAGAGAAACCTTGCTGTTTTATAAATTCGACAAAACGCATTACTATGAACAAAAAAATATGGATCAGTTATAAAACAGGGAGCCATCAACGTCTCTTATTGCTTTTACTTAGACCATGACCACTTATTTCAACCAGTGTTCATAATACATGTGTTATAGTCGAATTCTCCAAGGTAGAATTTGTTGTGCAGAAGTTAACCATGACCACTTATTGTAGCTAGAGTGTTCATGATTTGCGTTTCAGACGAATTCGCCGAAGTAGAAATCTGTCCTGTGTAAAGCGTTCTAAAGGATCAGAAGGAGTCCGTAGCTCCTGTACATTTCCCGCCGTGTCCTGCGGGGTTATGGAAACGCGATCCTCCGCTGACCTTGAGCCTGGCGCAGGAATTCTTATGAGCATTTATGGCCGTCATTTATCACTGCCCCGCCTCCTGCAAGCTCTTTTGTTTTCCCTTTCTTCGTTCTCCCGCTCTTTCTTCATTGTCTTGCTTCGTGACCTCCTTTTCTTTTTCTTCAGTCCTCGCTCTCCTCGTTATTGGTATTTTCTGTTTTTTAAATCCTCGCTTGAAGTCCTTCTCTTCGAATTTCCTTTGTTGCTGTTTCCTCCTTTCTCTCCACCTACCATTTGTTGTTTTCCTACTATTCCTCCTTCATTTATTTCGTCCTTGTTAACCTCATCTTCAGTTTCAATATTCTCATCCTGAACTCTTTATCCTCATGTTCAATATTCTGTTCACTCATTTTTTTTTTCGTCTTGCTTCTTGACAGGGCTACATATTACCCGTCCTTGTTAATTTTTCACTCGTGTCGTGCTCAAATGATATGTTCTTATCTTTGGCTCCTTCTCTTAACTTGTCGTTTTTGCTACTTAACTTTCCTCGTGTTGTCCAGTTCTTTCTTGCTCCTCCACTTCGTCGTCGTCTTTTTCATGTCGTCCTTTCCGGCTGTCCTTGTCGCCTCGATTTATATATCCTCATCTTTAACTCGTCTTCACATTTCCTCTCTAGTACTTTCTTTCCGTCATATGTCTTCTCCTCTCTTTCCTGCTCTTCAACTTTTCTTCATTTACGTAATTCTTATCCTTCTTTACTTCCCTCCTCGTTCTTTTCGACAGGTCATTCTCGTTAATTATATCCATCCTTAACACCTTCTTCTCTAATCCCCCGTTCTAATTTTCTCTTTTTTCGTGTGTCCTCCCTTCCTTCAACTTTTAATTTTCTTAATCCTTGTTCTTTTCGTACCTCCTCGTTCTTCTCAACACTGTCATTATCATTTCTTATATCCATCTGTAACACGTTTATCACTATTCCTGTTTTAATTTTCTTTTTTTGTGTGTGTCTCCTTCCTCTTTCCCCTTTCTTCCTTCCTACTTCCTCCTTCCTCCTCTTTCCTCCTTCCTTCTTGCTCCTGCGTCCTCTTTCCTCCTTCCTCCTTCCTCTTCCCTCCTCTTTCCTCCTTCTTCCTCCCTCTTTTCTCCTTCCTCCCTCCTTCACGTTCTATAATCCCAAATGCTCCTATAATGTTTGTCCTCTAGTCCCTCGCAGCCTCCAACTCCCCTTCGTACCCTTGTGTGCCGCTGTCTTGTGTTGTAGCCGGCAGATGGCGCGGGTTGGGCACTTGTCCCCCTCAGACATGGCGAAAAGGGACGCCGAATGTCACGGATATTGCTCTGGCCGCACTTGTAATAAAGGATAATGAAGGCGCGTCGTACCCTCAAAAGACCTCCTCCCTTCGACACCCGCTTCTGGCCGCTCCTTCTCGGCTTCCCCCCCCCCACCGTCACACCATCACCGTACATACACACACACACACACACACACACACACACACACACACACACACACACACACACACACACACAAACACACACTCCACCCTTTGTTTATGTTTGTTTTTATTGTTTGTGTGCGCGTGTCTGTGCGTGCGTGCGTGCGAGTGTGCGTATATGCTCATGTTTTTTACTATTACTATTATTTTTTGTCTATCATCATCATCATCATCATTATTACTTATCATCATCAATATCGAAATTGTCTCTCCCCCTCCCCCCTTTTTTTCATCCACTGACCAATAACAGGAAAATATAAAACTGATAGGATATAACATCAAAGCGTGTATATTTTTTTCTCTCTACCTATTTAGCGTAGAGATAACCTGTCAGGGCCACCCAACACTCATACGTCCGCCCTAATTAGTTATTGTGTTGATGTTACCTGAGCTGCGCTGTGTTTGTATTAATGTTTAAACAAAAGACGCATCTCTCGACTCACAGTTTGAAAGAAAGAAACAAGGTATATATTCGCTTTGTGCAGTTCATCATTTGGAAGTATAATTCAGCCCATCCGAAACTCTACTCATAATTATGGTGAGTTTTAGGAAAAAAATAGCCATAAACTTTTGCTACGTGGCTCAGCGTTCCATAATTTTCGTGTGTGATGGAATTTTTGGAACGTGAATGAAGAGGAATGGGTGTGTTGTGTGGTTGTTTGCTGGTGGCTGTGGCGGCGGCCTTTGTTCGGGTATGATTGTAGAAAGAGGGGGTTGGGGGGAGTTTTAAGAAGTGGTGAAAAACCATTAGTTTTCTTTCGGTTGTAGGAGTAATAGTAGTAGTCATAGTAGTGGTAGGAGGAGGAGTAGTTGTAGTAGCAGTAGTAGTAGTAGTAGTAGTAGTAACAGTAGTGGTAGTTGTAATAGTAGTAATAGTGGTAGTTGTAATAATAGCAGTAGTTATAGTAGTAGTAGTAGTAGTATTGGTAGTTGTAATAGTAGTAGTAGCAGCAACAGTAATACAAGTAGCTGTGATGTATGGGGTTGATGGGGTTGTGTAGCAAAGCCAGAGGTGATGCTGTGCTGTGGTAGTAGTGGTGGCGTTGGTGTTGGTGATGGTGGTGGTGCAGGACGATTCTCACGGACATGCTTCCCCCTTGTCGCAGCTCATCTCGTCGTGGTGGTGGTGGTGGTGTTTGCGATGTCCTTTAATTTGCTTTGACGTGATGCAGGTGCGTGAGAACCAATCAGCGGGGCTACTGAGGAACAAGTGCTGGAATTGATTTATTCTTCAGCGGGTTCCTATTATGCGCAGCTCTGTCTCTCCCTGTCTTTGTCCCCATGTCTTTCGGTAGTGCTTGCACCTGCGTCGACGGTTGTTTATGTCTATCTGTGTTAGTTTTTATGTGCCTTTGTTTATCCGTCTGTGTTCTCTCTCTCTCTCTCTCTCTCTCTCTCTCTCTCTCTCTCTCTCTCTCTCTCTCTCTCTCTCTCTCTCTCTCTCTCTCTCTCTCTCTCTCTCTCTCTCTCTCTCTCTCTCTCTCTCTCTCTCTCTCTCTCAAGCCCCCCCCCCAAAAAAAATACTACGAACTCTACGGATGTGGTGTGCCATATTTTAGTACCTCCCTCTCATTCCCCCTACTCCCTCCCCTTCTCTCTCTCTCTCTCTCTCTCTCTCTCTCTCTCTCTCTCTCTCTCTCTCTCTCTCTCTCTCTCTCTCTCTCTCTCTCTCTCTCTCTCTCTCTCTCTCTCTCTCTCTCTCTCTCTCTCTCTCTCTCTCTCTCTCTCTCTCTCTCTCTCTCTCTCTCTCTCTCTCTCTCTCTCTCTCTCTCTCTCTCTCTCTCTCTCTCTCTCTCTCTCTCTCTCTCTCTCTCTCTCTCTCTCCATCGGCTATTCACTAAAGCTTTTGTTGTTCGTAGTTTTTATTCAGTGTTTTCTATTCTTTCTTTTGTGTCACTGGACTGTACCAACCGCTCCTCTGTTTGCTTGTTTACTGTTGTTGTTTCCGAACGATGCTTTTTAATTGCAGGTAAACTGTCAGGTATGTTTATTCAAAGATCTGACAGGGTACTTAGCTATGCACAGATATTTTCATTTATTTACTCTTTAACGTTGAGCATTGGAGCGTCTTGTTTAGTTTATATTTAGTGTGGAATATTGAGTATCGGAGCTTGCTTATTTGTGAAACTTTATGAGAGGAATGTCTTGGAATTTTCGCTGCCGGACTCTTTTGTAATTCGCGAGGAGACTTTATCGACTCTTCGTCCACAAAGCACCGGAGTCTCCACCGCCGTAGCCGTCGGACGGGAAGGGCAGTCCACGGGGAGTTACGTCAACGTCCACCGCGTATAAAAAGTGCGTTTTTAGAAATTCATTTAGATTCGTTATGTTGATTTTAATTATATTCTGTTAATTTTCTTGTTGACTTGTGTGCTGCGTTTCGTTATGGTTTATTTCTCTCGTCGAGGTGTTTTTTTTAGTATCATCAAAATATTGTTTCTTGTTAAATATAGTATTTGATTTGTATGTTTTCTTCTTTTTTTGTTTTCTTCTTTTTTTCCTGGCCTCATTTTTTTTGTCAATATCAATGCGAACTTATCTATGGACCTACCAGTATTTGTAAATCATTTGGCACTTTTAGGCTTGTCAGAGAGTTGGGAGGTTATCTCTTTCTTTTATCGGCATGAAATTCTTACAGACTGTCAAAGTTTTAATACAGGAACAGATGAAGTGCATATTAGTTTAGTTCTTTCTCATGTTATGGTGCCGTTAAAATGGTCGCTGTATTATACATGTAATTATCAAAATTATACAGCAATAATGATTTTAAATGATTCTGATATATTGACGCAGACTAGGAGTCAAAGAAATATAATATAAACCGAGGTTCTGAACTCGAAAATTGCAAGATGAAAGTGTGCGAAGAATTATTTTACTGGGGAGATGTTTAGGAGAGTACAAGGAATGAGTAAAGGAACAGTATTTATTTTTCTTCATCATAAAGGATTGTCACAGAGTTGTTGTTTTTTTGTTGGCCAGTCCCGGTGAAGGATTAATGATTTAGTCAATTCCTCAGGCACTTCAGGAACCCGGGAGAATAAATAGGAGGAGGAGGAAGAGGAGGAGGAGGAGGAGGAGGAAAACAATTACGAGGAGGAGGAGATGGGAAGTTTGAAAGGTAATGAATAATGAAAAAAAATGAAGGGAAAGAACAGGATGAGGAGGATTAGGAAGAGGAGGAAGAGGAGGAGGAAGAAGAAGAGGAGGAGGAAGAGGAGGAGGAGGAGGAGGAGGAGTAGGAGGAAACGAAAATGTAGTATAAGCATTGAATAATGAAAAAAGGATGAGTAAGAACAGGAGGAGGAGGAGGAAGAGGAGGAAGAGGAAGAGGAGGAGGCGGAGGAGGAGTACCAGGGGCTTTTGCAGTTTGATGTTTTTTTCTCAAATCGTGGCACTGTACCTTGGCCCACGTGCGGCGATGCTCTAAGCTAATTGCAGCGGTAGCCAAATAAAAGTGAAAGGTTATTTGTCTCAACTTTCCCAATTCTTGCCTTAGCTCGCTCTTTAAATGGAAGAAATGCTGCGCCACCTATGACTGTCTGTTGCCTCTATAATACTTACCCCGCCAAAGTTTCCGGCTTCATTTCAGTTCGCGCCTCGGTGCTGAGAACTTATTTGACATTGCCGTACCTATTTTCTCCTTTCTATGCGAGTTAACTTATTGCTTATGGTTCAGGGGGTCACGAATCAGTTTTATTTACCTTCCGCTCTGTACTATTGCCTGTTGTCGAATCGCACACAGTACCACTACTGTTTATATTGAACCGAAGGCCTTGTCGTAGTCAATCAAGGTAAAACAGTTTCTTTAGTCTCGGTTTTTTGCTGGTGTGCTGTTTGGGTCTGATACATGGCCAAGAACCACTGCGAAAGACAGCTTTTTCACAGGAGTAGATATCATGTTAAGTGTATGAAACTCTAAGTGAATATTGTTGTGAATAAACTGTTTGTGTCTGTCTCTTTGTCTGTCTGTCTATCATTGTCTGTTTGTTTTTCGTCTCAAACACACCTTTTTATCTTTTCCTACCTTATGAGTGACTGAATCCCACCGTACGGTTATTATATATAAACAACAGTAATACTAAAAATGATAGAAAATATTTTTTCCCACGAGAAAATCACTCGTTACGGGAGATTCTTCGTTTCCTTTGTATAGACCACTTGATCTTTTCTCTCCTCTGAGTAGACGAGTTGCCGTCACTGAGGAAGTGGCAAATGTTGTAAAGAATCAAAGAGTTTTCCGACTTTGCCAACAATATTCTTTTTGCTCTTCCTGGCAATACCTGATGCATCTCTTCCGAGCCACCGAGGATTAAATGTCGGTCGTCTATCCTCCATGCCTTTCTTTTTTCTTCCTCCTCCTCTTTTTCCTCCTTTACCTCCTCCTATTCCTTCTCCTTCTCTTCTTCTTCTTCCTCCTCCTCCTCCTCCTCCTCCTCCTTGCGCCACTGCCCTCCATTGCCTGAGGTTTGGTGGGGTAACTTTTGTAAACTTGAAAATCTTAACAGCTTTTCGAGTTTACTTACTTCACCAAGTTTGCCAATAAGTGCATTGCTTGTCGGTAAAATGTCGCCGCTAATACCTAAGCCTCAGGTCACTCAAAATCCCGCCAGAATCATGAAAGAGCGGGATCGAGAGGCCAAAATTGTGTGGTTTGTGGGCTATTGGAAGGCTATAAATGTGTGTTTATTTGTTTAATTGTTTATTTGTGGGCTACTGGGCGCAATACAGGAAGAAAAAGAACAAGAAAAACACGAACATGGTGAATTAGAACAAGAAGAACTCGATGAACAAGAAAAATTAATTGTGTGTGTGTGTGTGTGTGTGTGTGTGTGTGTGTGTGTGTGTGTGTGTGTGTGTGTGTGTATCAACAGGGGCGTGTCTTTGTGCATGTGTGTGGGTGTTGCCCCGAATTATTGCACCAGGAAACCATTACGCAACGTGTCAGTACAATACCTGTCGCTGCCAGTCGAATGCAATTACACGCACGATTGCTAAATTAACTTTCATGGCAAACGTTCTGGCGGTAGCGTCCGAAAAGATAACTGGTGTGCCGTGTTTGTCTGGGTGCCGCCACTCACTCACCGAGGCGTGCGGCTGGTGGCGGAAAGCTGGCTATGAAGCGGTCGTGATAGTCATAATGTGAAGAGCAAGATCACTGTATAGCTAGTCGGTGTTCTCAGACACTTCAGCCTCTCACATCAGCGATTTCCAAATGCCAAAAAATAGATCAATCTGACTTTAATGAGCATTTTTCTAAGTCCATGGTACACAAGAAGGGTCAAACTACCAATAGGGGCTCTATCCCAGAACTCCTTACCTAGGCATTATAGAGATAGATAGATAGATATATGAATAGATAGATACATTTTTTTTAACAGCAAAGGAGTCCGTTCAAGTGCATAAAAAAGGAAGCAATAATGAAAAAAAAGCCCGCTACTCACTGCTCCTAAAAAGAGTTAGAGGAGTGGTCGAAAGATAGGTCAATTTCGGGAGGAGAGGTGTCGTGATACCCTCCTCTTGAAAAATATAAAGACATGTAGCTAGAAACATACATATATACATAGATACATACATACATACATAGATATAGAGGTAGACAGAAAGACAGAGAAAGAGAGACCACTATCATCGTTTCCTTGCCACCTGTCTTTCTAACCTGGTCTCCCTTGCTCTCCTTACCACGTCCTCCTACGGTATTGATTTAGGATTAGCCGCCGAGGAAAGACGTATCAAAGCTCCCGGGACACACTCTTGGAAATTAACCTCAGAAGATTAATTCTCCCCCACATAGTGCTGCTCCTTCTCGTCCTTCCTTCTACTCCTCCTCAAACAGGTGTCCCAGAGAGCGGTGGTTCGCCAAGGGTCATGATTGGTGAAAATATTAATTCGGTACACTTATATTTTCCTCCTCCTCCTCCTTCTCCTCCTCCTCCTCCTCCTCCTCCTCCTCCTCTTCGTCGTTCTCCTCCTGCTTTCACTCTTTGCTGAGCCACGTGTATTGAGACAGTCAAAGAGAGGGCGAGAGAAAGGAAGATAGGGAAAGAGGAAGCAGGAGAATCAGCATGTGACGGTTTAGTATTTAAGGAGGAAAAGTTAGGAAAGGAATGAAAGGGATGATGTTCCGAACGAGGAAGATCATCGCTAATTTAACCCAATAGCAGCACGCTGGATGAAAAAAAATGTTGCAAGGCGATTAATTGCCTGGACAATCAGTAGGAAGAGACAAAGTAATTAGGGAATCTCAAAGCACGTTTCAGGAAAAAAATAAAGGAGTTTCAATTAATCTTACTACATACCGTCTCTAGCACAGACACACACACTCATGACTCGGATGAATGAGCTTGATGTGGTGATGTTGAGTTCGTTGACTTTGATGTAGAAGTGGATGTTGGTGGCGAAGGATCTGCCTCTGGACAAATCAGACAACCCCAATAGAAACCTGCTTACTGAGAGAGAACCGGAAGACGAGGTTCGAGTAAAAAAGGGACAAAACAAAAATTAAAATCACATTCGGACGGTAAAATGAGACTAGAGAAAAGAAAAAAAAGAAAAAAAGAAAAAAAACTAAAGTCAAAATAAAGATAAAAAAAAGAAAGAAATAATAACAATCGAAAAAAAAAATCAAGATAAAAAAAATTATAATAATACAAAAAAATAAAAATAAAATCACATTCGGACAGTAAAATGAGACCAGAGAAGAAAAATAAATTGGGTCAGCAAGAAGAGTGGAGAAGAGCAGATGTCCTCAGGGAGTTGATTAAGACTTGGAGGCAAGAACAAGGCCACGCAAAAAAAAAAAAAAAAAAAAAAGAAGTGTGTCGCTGCACCTTTCAGACGTTCCATTCACCAGCAGGCGACGAGGAAAATGGGTATAATTTGACGCTCCCCGCGTGGCCTAGTTCAAAAGAAAGGAAAAAAACATGTAATTGAGAGACCTCGTTCGTTGTGGAATACATTGAAAATTACATACATACGGTTTCAGTGAAGGTTGCAAGTAAATACTATTGCCTTGCTCTACTTTTTCAGCAATTATATAATTTTCTTTTCACGAGCAGTAATAAGTAATTACCTTCTTGATTTGGTATTTTTTTCTTTTTAACATATGATACGGCAGTAGACAGACTAACAAAACCACATTGCTCTGTTTGTTTGTGTCTTTGTCAGCTGTTATCTTGACTAACCCGTCTGCTGCGATTGGAGCGACTTAGGCTTTCACTGGTAGCCTGATAACATACAGTCCCATGTCTTTCTCTGCCTCTGGGGTGGAGAGCGGAGTGTTTCCCCTGTGGTATGGGTATGCGGGCTATCCCCTCCCAAGGTGTAGGACTACATTTTTCTTCATTGAATTGTAGCAGACACTTTTTGATCCATTCCTGTAGCTCGGTGAGGTCTTCTGGTAGAAAATTCGCAGTGAGCGGGCTAAGCATTACTGGACAGAGGGAGTTACGTGAATTGTTTAGAAAATTGTGTTTCATTGGTTAGTTTACTTTTTTTCACAAACTCGCTGGGAAACAGAAAGAGAGAAAAGTGCGTTCCCTGTGTTTGATTGTTGTCACATCGTCCGATTTTATCAACTTCACAAAGTAATGTCCCACAGGATGTTACGGGAACAACAATAAACATAATTTAGTAGTTTTTCCTGGGAAGCAAATCACTAGGAGACAAAATGGGATAGATTCAGTTTCAATGGTCAAATTGTCACATCAACAGGATAATAAGGCTTTGCAGATGTGTTGCTTTAATTTCACAGACATCCCAGTCAGTCAGGCGCCGGTCGATATAACGGTTACCTAACGAGGTTGCTTTTCGCGGCTTAGTCAGTAATTAAGACGTGGTAAAAACTTGGTGTCCGGGGAGGGCCAGACACGCAGGTATGGGCCCAGGAGAGGCGCGTCCGTTAATTGCTTGTAGGTTAAAGGATTTGTGATGGCCGGCCGTGAGGTGTTGCTAATAAGTTTAATGTACGTCGTTACAGGAAACCCATATGTATGATTGATTTGACGGTATATTTTGTATACTGAAGAAAACAGTATACTAATATTAAGAAAAATGTGTGTGTGTGTGTGTGTGTGTGTGTGTGTGTGTGTGTGTGTGTGTGTGTGTGTGTGTGTGTGTGTGTGTGTGTGTGTGTGTGTGTGTGCCTTAATTTGCCCTTCTGTATACCTGCACAGGTGTTTTCCTGACCTCTTTAGTCAGTGTAGCAGTCTGTATTAATATTTTTATCTCTGTGTCTAAAGCAGTGGACAGGTGCTTTTTAGTCCCGGTAATGTCGAGCAGCACCTGTGTTTGACGAGGTGAACGGCTCGCTAAAGGAAAATATTTAATTTTTCAATATCAGCCTTTATGATCCATTCATTTTCATCGTAGGTACTTATTCTAACATCCCTACTCATAAGATATAAATGGCTTCAGCGATTTTATCTTTTACTTCAAAGCTACAAATCTGTTATTGAAACAACCAACGAAGCGTAGTTTTATTTTATATTTACTTTCAGTTTTGCAAATGTGAAATATCAACATAACGGAGCTTCCAGTAGTGCTGGATGGAGTTCGGTGTGCAGCGTGAGCCCAGCAAAGGCTTCACTTCAAGCATAAGGTGAGCGACGTACAGCCCTTGTGTGCCCCGGGCAGGTAATGCAGACTTATAGAAAATTAAATTGGATTGAAAGGTGAATACGGAATAGGACAAGGGGTGATTCAGAGCTAACACTCTCATTCACACTCCTGCTTCATCTCGTCCTCCCGCCTTTTATTCTCGCTCGCTCTTTTGTGCTGAGGTTCATTGGAGAATTTCCCTTTGAACTTTCGTCTATTTCTGCCTTCTTTTATAGTTTTTGTGTCTGTCTTTCTGTCTGCCTGTCTGTCTTGTGTGGTGACGCATCTGATGCGTGTGTGTGTGTGTGTGTGTGTGCCTGTGACGTTGGTTGTCTTTTTCTGTGTGTCTGTCTGTCTAGTCTGTCCGTCTTTGTGTGTATGTCTGTCTCTCTGCCTGTCTGTCTGTCTGTGTATGTGTCTGTATGACTGTCAGTTTGTCTATGCATTTCTCTCTCTCTCTCTCTCTCTCTCTCTCTCTCTCTCTCTCTCTCTCTCTCTCTCTCTCTCTCTCTCTCTCTCTCTCTCTCTCTCTCTCTCTCTCTTATGCAATCCCTCCCCTTTGTAGTGACTCGTTGCCGCCTTTTAATTATCTATTCATTAATCTCTTTGTTGATACTTTCTTGCTTTGATACTTTCTCATGTTCCTCTAATTATTCTTTTTCCTCACCGCGTTTGTAGCTCATTTCCCCCACTCCCTCCTGCCCCTCCTCCTCCTCCTTTACTCGTTTTTTCTCTCCTCCTTTTCCTTCTCCTCCTCGGGCTTTCTTTGTTATCTTTTCATTCCGTTCTTGTTATCCTCCACTTACACTTTATCTTACAGTGTACCCTTGTCTCTTTTCTCTCTCCTCGTTTGATGCTCTCCTTCTTTTTATCGGACGTCCTTCTTTCTTTCTTTCACGTCTTTTTTTTTAATTCAACGTCTATTTATTGATTTGATTTTTTTTGGTATATTATCATCTCCTTTAACTCCTACGACTCCTTTCACCTTCTCGTACTTATTTCCGTCTAATTCACCCGCCGTTCTGTTTTCCCCTTTTTCCTGTCCTCCCTCCTGTTCCTCCTTTCCTTCCTTCCTTCATTCTCTCTTTTTTTTTGCCTTTCTTTAAAATTTGTTTCTCATACATATACTTCCGATCTTTTCCTACTTTCTTTACTCCCTCTCCTCTCCTCTCCTCTCCTCTCCTCTCCTTTCCTCTCCTTTCCTCTCTTCTGTCATTAATTCCGCACTCTTCGCCTATTTCCGTCTCTCCCTTCCCACCGACACTGTTTTTCCTCTCCCTAACCACTTTCCCTTCACACTCCCTCCACAATAACCTATGTTCCAACGCCTCACACTCTTGTTTTTCCTTTTTTTTCTGATTCCTGTTTTTTTTCTCTTTAAGCGGGTAACTTTTTTTTGTGTGTGAGTACAAGTGCGGTTTATTATTTTGCTCTCTACTTGATCTGCTTTTTTTGTTGTTGTTGTAAATGTAAATGACTGGGGAAAGTTTATTGTTATCTTTTCAATTTCACTTTCACTGGCCTAATATTTTTTCCTCCTTTTCCTCCTCCTCTTCCTCCTCCTCCTCCTCTTCCTCCTCCTTCTCCTCCTCCTCGTCCTCCACCTATTTCTCCTCCTATTTTTGCTCCTCCTCTTCCTCCTTCACTTCCTCTTCTTCCACTAACCCCTCCTTTCTAACGTTTTCTCCTCAACTCATTTTACATTTTCTCAACTCGTTCTTGATCTTCCTTTATTTTCTTGTATCTTTTGAATTTTCAGTATTTATCTTTTTCCCTCTCCTTCCCTCGCTCTTCCATCCTTCTGCTTCCTGCTTCCCCTTGCATCTCCTCGTCTGTATTAGCTTATTGCCTTACCTGCCCTTCTTTTCGTACCTTAATTAACTTGTCGCCTTTCCTTACCGTCTCTTTTAATCCATCTTCACCTTTACTTTTCTAATAGCCACGTGTCTCTTATTTTCGTGAGACTTCTCCCCGTTATGTCGTCCTTCTGCTTTTGAATTTCAGTTCTTTTGTCTTCTTTTCCATTTTTAATTTTTCTCCTCCCTCATCTTCACCTTTTCTTTTCTCTTAGTCATCTGCTTTTTATTTTTTATTTTTGTGGCTTCTTTAATTTCTATCGTTCTTTTGCTTTTTCATTTCACAGTCCTTTTGTCTTCCTTTACATTTTTTTCTCCTCCACTCAGTTTTCTCTTTCCTTTAACGTCAATTATCATTTTCCATTCTCATTTTCTTAATCCTTTATTTCTTCCTCCTCCATCTTGCCTCCTGCACCTTCTCATTCTCTGCCTTTATGCTCTTTCTCTTTTTTCCTGTCCACCCCATTTCATTTTTATCCAGGCCTCACATCCGTATTTTTTTTCCTTCATCCATTTATTCCTTCTCTATTCGTCTTCTTCCTCTTGCTCTGTTTTTATCTTTTTTTTTTTGGACGGTTTATCTTCCTCCATCCTTTACGCACACCAGTCCTATTTCCTGTATCCATTCCTCCTCCTTTTCCCATCATCCATTTACTTCCTTTATCCGCTCCCTTCCTCTCGCAGTATATATATATTTTCTTCACGGCCCATGTGTCCACTTTCTCCATCCTTTACGCCCTCCAATCCTATTTCCTACATCCATTCCTCTTCCTCTTGTTCGCTTGCTCTTCCCTCTTCTCGGCACATCTTTCTCCTCCTCCTCCTCCTCCTCCTCCTCCTCCTCCTCCTCCTCCTCCTTCTTCTTCTCGTCCTGCCATTTTCTCCCCCACACAAAACTTCTATTAGTCTTTCCGACGCTGTAAGTCATAGGCTGCAGCGCTCTTCTCGTTTGTCAGTCGCAGCTGCGTGTCTGTCTGTATGTCGGTCTGTCTCTCTGGCTTTCTGTTGGCCTGTCAGTTTGATGGTCGGTTGCTGGTGATGTTTTATGTGTGTGTGGGTGTGGGTGTGGGTGTGTGGGTGTGTGTGTGGGGGGGGTGGGGGGTTGTGTGTGTGTGTGTGTGTGCGTTTTGTCCTCCTCTTTTACTGCATTATTTATTTGCCATCATGTTTTTTTTTTATTATTTGTTTTGAAGTAAGGGAAAAGTTTTTGATTTTCCTCTTTTTGCGCTGCTGTTTTCTTTTCCTCCCCTTTTTTTTGTCTGCCTCATCTTCATATATGCGTTGATTTCATGTTTGGTTTTTGTATGTTTATTTATCTGGGTAGCGTAGTTTTAATACATATCTTTTGGCTATACATATATATTTTTTCTTTCCCGCTGACTTCTTTTTTGGACATCAGTTAATTGAGTGTGTCCTTTATCTGTTCTTTTTACCCGAATTAATTGAGTTTGTTTTTGTAGCTTGATATTTTTCAGCCAATATTTATTTAGCTTTTCTTTTTAACTCAGTCGAGAATCACAGTCGAATGGATAAACAGATAGATACACAAACAGGCAGGTAGATAGATAGTTAGACTGAGAGATAGTGATGAATAGGCATAGATAGAGAGGTAGGTAAATAGATAGGCAGGTAGATGTTGAGGGTAGAAAAGGAAAAAAAAAACGAAAACGGTAAAGGTTGACCCATAGATATACGGGCAGCAATATTGGTTAGGGGACGAAATGAAGAAAATAGAACCACCGCTGAGGAAGAGGAAAACAACGCGGAAATAAAAGAAATAAAATAAAAGAGGCAATAGGATGCGGGAAAGGACATTTATTCTGATTGCGGGCAAATAGAGAAATGTAAAAAAAAAAAGAGGATGTGTGTGTGTGTGTGTGTGTGTGTGTGTGTGTGTGTGTGTGTGTGTGTGTGTGTGTGTGTGTGTGTTGTGGCTACTTCCCTTGTTCTTTTTGTTGTTATTACTGTAGTTGTTTCTTTCTCCTCCTCGTTCATGTCTTTCTCTGTCCTCTCATCATCGTCATCCCATCTTCCTCCTCTTCCTTCCTTCCTTCCCCCTTCTTCCCCTTCTCATCATCGCCCCCCCCCGCCCTCTATCACCAGTGCCTCCATTTATATCTTCAATTCCTCCAACTCTTCATATTTCTATTTTTTTCTCAGTTCATTTATATATATTTTTCATTATATTTATCTCGTCCTTCCTGTTTTGTCTCCACTTTCTTTAATAATCTTTCAATATTTTCCACTTTTTCTTGTTTTCTTCATCATTCACGGAAGGCACAGCAATCTCTTCCACTTTTTTCTCCATTTTATTCTTTTCCTTTTATTTCTTTCCACTCTGCTTTTTGTCTCATCTTTCGCTCTCACTTTTTTTATCCTTTTCCTTCCAATGTTTCCTGTGGTTTTTATTTTCTTGTTTCTTTTCGTTTTTCTTGTTGACCCTGCAGCCACCCTTCGGTTTCTTTTATTTTTTTCATTTTTTCGTGTTATCCCTTGTGACTTTTCTTCCTCCTTTTCCTCACCCACATCATTCCCTTACCACGTCTCCCATCACCCCAAGGCTCACATAATATTTTCTCCCGCCCTCACACATTTCACTTATTTTTCTCGTCATTCTTCCCCTTCTTTCCCTTTTCCCACTTCATTCTTTCTTCTGTTTCACTCATCCCTCCTTCCTTCTATCTCAGTCCACGTTCTTTATCTCCCTGCTCTCATCCCAGCCTCCTCTCCTTGCACCAATTATTCTTCCCTCCTACTTCTTCCTTATAGTCATCCTCCCTCTTCTCCTTCCCTCTGCCCTCCTTCCTACCCTCCCTTCCTCTCAATTCACCGTTTTTTCCTACCCTCTTTCCAGCCTCCTCCTCCTTCTGCTATGTCTCCTCTTCCTCCTCTTCCACTTTCCCTTCCTACTCCCCAGGCCCAAGAATCGTTTTCATAACAAATGTGTCAACTGGGTGGTGTTGGTGGTAGCGGTGGTGGTGATGGCAGTGATAGTGGTGGTGTGGGTGGGAGGGGGGGGGTCGAGGTGGTGGTGGAGGTGGTGGTGGTCGGCCTGAGGTAGCTTTTACACTATCGATCACCATTACGGTACTTTATACGCAAAGTTGGCCCTGCATAGCGTAACCAGTGATAGAATCCATTTCGTCGAGAAGCACCCAACTTTTGAAACCCGTATGTAGCCTTCGCGGGTGTGGTGGTGGTGGTAGTGGTGGTGGTGGTGGTGGTGGCCGAAGACGAGGAGAAAGAGGAAAAGGAAGTGGAGCAGAGGTAGGTGGTGGTGGTGGTTGTGGTGGTGGTGGTGGTGGTGTGTGAGGTGTGTGTTGGGGTGGGGGAGTATGGTGGTGGTGGTGGCAGAAAACGAGGAGAAAGAGGAAAAGGAAGTGGAGCAGAGGTAGGTGGTGGAAGGGGAGGCGGAGGCGGAGAAAGAGGAAGAGTATGATAAGAAAAGGAGACGAAAAGAAAAAAAGGAAAAAGGGATATTAAGGAGAAAGAAACAAGAAATAGTAAAGGAAAACAAAGAATGAAGAAGAAGGATCCGTGGAAGAGAGGCTGGCTTAATAAAGATAGGTAGAATAAGAAGAAAAGGAAAGAAGAAACTTATAAGAGAACAGTTATAACTGCAGACGAGAGAGAGAGAGAGAGAGAGAGAGAGAGAAAGTGTGTGTGTGTGTATGAGTGTGAGTGTGTGTGTGTGTATGAGTCTGAGTGTGTGTGCGTGTGTGTGTGTGTGTGATTTGACGGGAAAGATAGGGGAACGATAAGAGTAATATGAAATCTTGTGTCAGCTGGAGTAGGAGGAGGAGGAGGAGGAGGAGGAAGAGGAGAAGGAGGAGGAGGAGGAGGAGGGCTTGATATTAAGGAGGAAGTACGGGCAGGAGGAAAGTAAAGATTTAGGGTGCGGGGAAGGATATGAAAAGTAGCAATGGTGATGGCGGGAGAGGAGGAGGAGGAGGAGGGGGAGGAGGAGGAGACATAAGTGGAAGAGGAAGAGGAGGAGAAGTAGAGGGAGAAGGAGAATAAGTACATAAAAAAAGAAGAAGAAGAAGAAGAAGAAGAAGAAGAAGAAGAAGAAGAAGAAGAAGAAGAAGAACGAGATGAAGATATTGATTGAGAAGAAGAAGAAAAAGAAGAAAGAATAGAATAGAAAAAGAAAAAGAAAAAGAAGGAGAAAGAAAGAAAGAATGAAGAAAAAGAAAGACAAGAAGAAGAGGAAGAGGAACAGAAAGTGGAAGGGAAGGGGAGGAGGGAGAGAAGGAGGAAAAGGAGGATGATATTAAAGAAGAGGTACAGGGAGGAAGAAGGCGATGATTTAGATTGCGGGGAAGGATAAAAAGTAGCAATGACATTAAGAGGAAGAGGAGGAGGAGAAAGAGGAGGAAGAGGAGGAGGAAGAGGAGGAGAATGTAGACGAAGATTGAGAAAGAGCGAAAGAAAAAAACGAGAAACAGAATAGTCAATACCTCCAAGTTGCATTAATGACTCAAAAATGGAGGAATTACAAACTTGGGAATTGCAATATTTTCCCGGTGAATTAATAGCGCGAGGGAATATTAATGATTTGCGATTTTTTCCGTCCTGTCGGCAATTACCTGTTGAACCGAAACATTACCTTAATTGAGTTTTAAACGTTGTAATTCCCTTCCTCGCGATGACAGAGGGCTAGGGCTATGTGGGAATTTAAAGTGAGGTGACAGGCCTAGTTGAATGATTGGAAAGGGAGGAGGGGGAGAGAATTGAAAGGGCTTAGAATGGATTGACGGCTTGGCTTATAGAGTAATGAAGCTGCGGGACAAGGATGAAAGGATTCTAGATGTTGAGGAGATAAATTTAAATGACAGAAAGAAATGGGATGTTGACGAGTGATAAGAATAAATGGGATATTGATGAATGATGAAGAAAAGCAGGATGTCGTGAAATGAAAGAATAAAGTTGCAGAAAGTGAAGTATGAAGAGATACCAGAGGATGTTGAGGCGGATGTAAAGGGCGAAGAAGCAGGATGTCGTGAAATGAAAGGATAAGGTTACAGAAAGTGAAATATGAAAAGATACCAGAGGATGCTGAGGTGGTTGTAGAGGGCGAAGAGAAGCTTAATATAGAAAGGAGATACAATGCAATAATGGAACACTGAAGAGAGAAGATTACGAGTTTGTGGGGATGAAGAGGGATTGTAGGAAAGGGAAGAGTAAAGAAGGAATGTAGAGAAGACAGGATGGGATGATGGAACAAGGCTGAAAAAGACAAAAACGGATGTTGTATCATTTAAAGAAGTGTGTGAAATATTTCCTGGAAGAGTTAAGAGAAATAGATGGAGGTAGAAGACGTATAATACTGTGATTTATCCGAATAGATTCTCTCCGCTTCTAAAATCGCATAAATGGTAGAACTTTTAAATCAAATTCGCGTGTATCTGCACGAATAACCATCTGCATGTAAAAACGTTCATGATGGAAACCAAAAACACGAATTCGTCAGGAAAGGAAAACATGCGCGGGCTGTAGAGGTTACACGGGGAAAAGCCGGAAAGGGTAAAACATTAAAAACATCATAAATAAACTGCAAACACACACATGAACACACACTTACATCCAAACAGTCAGGCAGTTAGACACAGACAGCCATGCAAACCGACGGAGAGGGTCAGGAAATAGACAAACAGGCAGACGGAGAGACAGTAAAAAAACAACAACGAAACAAACAATAAAGAAATAAAACTTAACATACAGACAAACAGAAAGATAAACAAACAAATAAACAGACAGACACAGACAGAGAGACAGGCAGAGACAGACAGTCAGACATACAGACAAGCAAAACAGACAGACAGATAAACACACGAACAGACACGGGCATCGAGGCAGGCAGACAGGTGGATTGGTAGATAGACAAAGACAGACAGACAGACGGACAGACGGGCACATACATTGGCCTTAATAATAGCAGCACACGCGGTCACTTCATCACCTGGCGCGCCGGCCGACCTTGACTGAACGACCTAAAAGACTGAACTTTATTTCGCTCCATTTTTTTTTTCAAGGGTCGAAGTGAGACGAGAGGGTGGGAGGTATGGGAGAGAGAGAGAGAGGGAGAGGGAGAGGGAGAGAGATGCAAGGACGATTAATTAAAGAGGAGCGGAGGACAAGAGTGGCTAGGACAGACAAAAAGGTATGAACGAGGAGGAGAAAGAAAAGGAAGAAGAGAAAGATAATAATAATAAAAGGAAGAATAAGAATAAAAATGATAAGACGAAGAAGAATGAGAAGGAGAGGAGGAGGAGAAGGAGGAGTAAATAAGTCCATGCAACATAACTAGATACAGAAACAAGAAGAAAAAAAAACTTAGACTTAAATCCTCACAGACATATAGTTTGGATCCATTAATATAATTTTCCTGGGAGTGAATGAGGGACCGAAAGAGGGAGTTTGAGACACTGAGGATAAAAAAAAAAAAACAAGTAGAGAGAGAGAGAGAGAGAGAGAGAGGGTAGGGGGGAGGAACCATGTCTTTACCAGGAAGCCATTGAGGTTCTTCATAACCTAATCAAAATGCCAATCCGAGTCTCTCTCTCTCTCTCTCTCTCTCTCTCTCTCTCTCTCTCTCTCTCTCTTTTTCCCATTCTGTCTCCGTCATTTCAAAGCTTTTATCCCTTTTCTCTTTCTCTCGTCTTCTCTTTTTAGCGTGTCACTCATTCTTCTTCTTCCTCTTTCCCTCTCATTTTTCTCGCCATTTTTCTCATTCTCCTTCCTGGCGTTGTCTCATAATTCGCCTCCTCGTCCTTTCTTCTCCTTTACTTGCCCATCAGTCTTTACGTTTTTCCACTTCATTATTCGCGTCTTCTTCGTTATTGTTCTTCTTTATCAATTTTTAGCTCATTAGTGGACTGTTCTTCAAAGCTTAAATGTGGTTTTATACGTGTTTTTTTCTTTGTATCTATAGTGTTTTTTTTCTCTTCAGTTTAATAGCCGTTTGTTTTTCCTTTCATCTTTCAACGGCCATTTTTCTTGTTTCCATTTTGGTCTTCTTTATGTTTCTCTGTTTGCTGTTGTGTTCCTGTCAGTGTGCTAAACTTCTCTTTTTTTTCCCTCCTTGCATGTCTCTGTTAAGTTTTGTATCTCCCTCACACTTACGCGTTTATTTTATTTGCTTATCTGTCAGTTGCTCTAAATTCAGAATATCTTGTTATTGTCGCGTTCTGTCAGCCTGTTTACGTCGCCTCCTCACTGCTTTGTCATCATATACCTTATCTCTCTCTCATCGTTTTTCCTTTCCTCCTCCTCACCCAAGTCTGGTCTAGTCTGGTTATCTCTCTCTCTCTCTCTCTCTCTCTCTCTCTCTCTCTCTCTCTCTCTCTCTCTCTCTCTCTCTCTCTCTCTCTCTCTCTCTCTCTCTATCTCTCTCTCTCTCTCTCTCTCTCTCTCTCTCTCTCTCTCTCTCTCTCTCTCTCTCTCTCTCTCTCTCTCTCTCTCTCTCTCTCTCTCTCTCTCTTTTCCACAGCACTGTTATTCCCTCCTCCCTAACCTGTTCTTTCCTGTCGAAACTGCCTCCTCTTCCTCCTCCTCCTCCTCTTCCTTCTCCTCCTTCTCCTCCCCTTCCCCCTACCCCTTCCCCTTCTAGTCTTTCTCCTGCAATTTATCTTTCTTCATACTCATCTACCTTCTTCTTTCTCATCCTCATCAGTGTTTTCAGTTTTCTCTTTACACCACTTCTTTTCGTTTTTCGATACTGCGTAAAACTATATTGTACTTTAGATGTAAGGTATTTCTTGGGAGAGAGAGAGAGAGAGAGAGAGAGAGATGAGAGTTGGAAATGCCCTTTTATTTGCAATGTCTCCCCATCATATTTTTATCATCTCCTCATCTACTACTATTACGCGGACTCCCTATCTCTCATTCTTATCTCCTCTCCGGTTCTTTCTTTTTCTTACTCTATCACTATTACTCTTCCATCCATTTTTTTTTATTACTGGGATGGGTACGCGAAGGGAAGAGTGAAGGAGGCATATTTGGGTAGGCTCCCGTCATCCTTTCCTTTCCTCTCACTTCTTTTTTTTTTCATTGCCTTTCAGCTCTATTCTTTTCACGCTTGTTTTTTCTTCTTTCATCATTCCATTTTCTTTATTTGGTCGTGGTGGGCCTCGTTTCATTTTCTTTCCACGTTAAAAAAAAAAAAAAACGGAACACCCGCCATCCACCTGCTTTTAATCTCTCCCTCTTTTTCCTCAAGCACATGTATCATCGTGGTATTTTTCTTTATTTTTTGTCTGTTTTTTCTCTTTCGTATTTTAAACTGTTCTTTTCCTGCTATTTTAAATTTGTGGTTTGTAGCCGGTGTGTGTGTGCGCGTGTGTGTGTGTGTGTGAGTGTGTGTGTGTGTGTGTGTGTGTGTGTGTGTGTGTGTGTGTGTGTGTGAGTGTGTTCCACCTTCCTAACGCCCACCTTTCATTTGCACTCTCTCTCTCTCTCTCTCTCTCTCTCTCTCTCTCTCTCTCTCTCTCTCTCTCTCTCTCTCTCTCTCTCTCTCTCTCTCTCTCTCTCTCTCTCTCTCTCTCTCTCTCTCTCTCTCTCTCTCTCTCTCTCTCTCTCTCTCTCTCTCTCTCTCTCTCTCTCTCTCTCTCTCTCTCTCTCTCTCTCTCTCTCTCTCTCTCTCTCTCTCTCTCTCTCTCTCTCTCTCAGATGATAATTATTTCTTGTCTTTCATTAACTCACCGTGTTTTTTTCTCTTTGTTTCCTGTTTTGTGGATATTTCATTGGTTATATATCGTTAGTAATGCGATCTCTGTTATTTATTATGGATATTAATTGATTTTGTATTTGCGAACGTGATATATTTCCATTTCTTTGTCCTCTAATGTGTGTGTGTGTGTGTGTGTGTGTGTGTGTGTGTGTGTGTGTGTGTGTGTGTGTGTGTGTGTGTGTGTGTGTGTGTGTGTGTGTGTGTGTGATTTATAACATCTCCTGGGAAATACCTTCAATATTTTTTCTC
The DNA here is from genome assembly GCF_024679095.1 of Eriocheir sinensis. Lineage (NCBI taxonomy): Eukaryota > Metazoa > Arthropoda > Malacostraca > Decapoda > Varunidae > Eriocheir > Eriocheir sinensis. Next base: position 73,921 of record NW_026112327.1, on the reverse strand, counting down.
TCTATATATACGTACCTCAGATCCAGACAGGAGGTAATTATCTAAAGTTTAAACGAAGGGCTACAGTGATTGATAGGCAAAGTTTCAATTAAGTTTACCTGCGATTGGATACTTGTTAATGGAGGTAAATTAGATGTAGTTGTTAATTAGCAGGTCGGTAGGGAGTGATTAATTAATTAGTACACGTCTGCCTGATAGTGTTGGCGTATCTTGTTTATTGTAGGAAATGAGACTAACGAGGGTGATGTTGATGGTGCAGATGATGATGATGGGTGATGGTTACATATATTGATGCACGTATTTTGTTTGCAGTTTAAATTGGCGCCTCTGAGGGATGGAGATACTCTAAGCTTTGTAAATAGTAAAAATCTGTATATTCTAAAGTTAGGAGCCTGCACACACACACACACACACACACACACACACACACACACACACACACACACATATCACCAAGTCAGTGTGTGTCACCTCCACTCTGGGCATCCTTCGAGCTGTATCTTCTTTTATTTCTTTTCCTTTATTCTTCCATGAGAGGAGTTGAATCCCTTGTATCTGCGAACCTCTCTTGAAAACAGCCTCCTTAGCATAATAAATTCTTAATCTAGACACCGCCGCTTCAGCAGTGGCGTTGTGTCTTTTTCTCAGTTTCTTTATCTCTCTCGTTCTTTGATTCCCTTTTTTCTTTACACTATTCAGTTGTTTTCCACATTTCCTTTTAATGGACTTTTATTGCGGTCATTATCTTTCCTTCTTGTCTAATTCCTCGAGTCTCTTTTCTGTGTCCACTCTACATATCTCATTTTTGTTTTTGTTTTTCCATTTAAATTCAATATATTTTGCCATATCATTTTATCTACGCCGCCTTGCCTTCGTTATTTTCCTCAACTTCATTTATCTTTCCTATTCAAGAAGTATTTATGTCGCCATTGTAACCTTGTCTCTTCCTCTCCTTTCTTTCCTCTGAACTCTCCCTCACTCTTCTATCTGCACCAACCTTACAATAGGAGAACACATTCCCACATTGATTACTATATGATCTCTCCTTTTCTACTTCCTATCCTCCTACTTCCCTCCTATGTGTTTCCTTTTCTCCGTAGCTAACGCGAAAACAATCAAATCCTGACTTACTTTGCCGCAACACGAGTGAATTGAACGTTCCTTTCTACGTGTACGCATATTAATTAAGTATTTTAATCTGTTCTGCTGGCCAATGAAATGCTTGAAAAATTGAGTAGACTAAAACAAGAAAAGTCATAAAATTCAAGTCTTTTTCTCGTCTGCTTTTTCATTTACTACTGTCAACACCACGACCACCACCACAACTACTTCCTCCTCCTCCTCCTCCTCCTCCTCCTCCTCCTCCTCCTCCTCCTTTTCCTCTTCCTCTTCCTCTTCCTCTTTTTTTTTTATCTTCCTCCTCCTCCTCCTCCTCCTCCTCCTCCTCCTCCTCCTTCTCCTACACAATTGAGGGAGATGGCGAGGAACAAGAAGTGTGCCAACTCATAAAAACAGCGAACTTGTCTATGGCACTTATCCTCCTTTCGCTTGATTGAGGCCGTACCCTCCTCATCCTCCGAAGGGCCCTTCTTCCTCCTCCCTTCCTTTGTTCTTTTCCTCCCTTCCTTCATTTCTTATTTTCCTCCCTTCCTTCCTCCCGGCCTTCCCTCTGTCCTTCCTTCCTCCCTTCCTTCCCTCTTCCCTTCTGTTCTTCTATTCTTCCTTCCTTCTTTCCTTCGAGTCTTTAAGATGTATTTATAAGGATTCCTCAACTCCTTGCGACTCTTCTCCCACTCTTCAAAGCCTCATAGATGTCCGTTCTATTTATCTTCGTGCGGGTTGCCACTTGTCTACAATCCTTCCTTCCTTCCTTCAACTCCTCGCATTTCCTGCTTTCCTTCGTTTGTTCTTTCGTTCCTTCCTTCCTTCGATTCTTTACTCCTTCCTAATTTCTTTCTTTCTTCCTAGCTATCCGTCCTTCCTTCCTCCTTTCCTTTCTTCCTTCCTTCCTTCCTTCCTTCCTTCCTTCCCTCTTTTCTTCCTTCTTTCCTTCCTTCTTTCCTTCCTTTCTTCCATCCCACTTCTCTTCCATCCTTCCTTCCCTTCCTTCCTTCCTTCCTTCCTTCCTTTCTTCCTCCCTACCTTCCTTTCTTCCTTCCTTTCTCCCTCCCTCCCTTCCTTCTTCCTTCCTTCCTTCCTTCCTTCCTCCCTCCCTCCCTCCCTCCCTCACTCACTCACTCTCTCCCTTCCTTCCTTCCCTCCCTCCCTGCTTCCTTCCTTCCTTCCTTCCTCCCTTCTTCCAACCACAATTTGTCCCTGTACCCGAGGCTTATTCCTTCTGCGCTCTTATCCTTCTCCCTCTCCTCGCCCTCTCCTCGCTTAGCAGTTTCTCTTCCCGTCTCCGCCTTGCACCAGCACTTAATCTCCGAATCTCACGTTTAAGTGGTATAAGGAAGGGGAATAGAGGCAAGAAGAAAACTAATAAGACGAGAAGACAGGTAAAGAAAAGTGTAGGAGATGTGAGTGACTGTAAAGCGAGCGAGCAAAGATGGGGGGGAGAGAGAGAGAGAGAGAGAGAGAGAGAGAGAGAGAGAGAGAGAGAGAGAGAGAGAGAGAGAGAGAGATTGTATAAGATATGAACAATAATCCTGATGGTACATAAGGATAAACAAGTACAATAGAATAGGAACGAAGAAGGAAGAAAAAGAAAGTTAACGAATAGAAGGGGAAAGAGAAGGAGCAAGAGAAAGGTTAAAGATTAGTGAGGCAAAAATGTGAAGAGAGACGTTGAATGGTGAGGAAGAGAGGCAGGGAAGGAAAGACGGAAGGAGGGAAGGAAGGAAGGAGAGTAAGAAAACGGAGGGAAGGAAGACAAGAGAGAAGGATGTAGAGAGGAGAGAGAGAGAGAGAGAGAGAGAGAGAGAGAGAGAGAGAGAGAGAGAGAGAGAGAGAGAGAGAGAGAGAGAGAGAGAGAGAGAGAGAGAGAGAGAGAGTTAAAAGGGAGGGAGAGAGAGTAAAAAGGGAGGTAAAATAAGTGAGAGAAAAAAAAGTGGTGAATAGAGGAGGTTAATTAGCTCTAGGGGAAAAGAGGTCAAAGAGGAGGAGCAGGAGGAAACATGGAAATATGGAAACATGGACGAGCAGGCAGCAGAAAGCCTAGTGGCTCACTGCTAGGCTGTCTGCTGTGAGTGATTTAATCAATCCGTCAGCCACAGAAGTGGCTTGCGGAAAGGATTAAAGCACTTCTGTACGTACTCGTGGATGCATTCAGTTCACTCCCGACGCAGCAATGTGGCGATCAGTGTGATTCTTAAAGGAGCTGATTGTTTCCGCGCTAACTACTTCTGCAGGAAAGCTGTTCCAGTGGTGGAGGTCTCCCCGCAATCGTCTCTTTTCCAACGTGAAGAGGTTGAGTCTCTTGAGTCGTCCTAAATAATGGTGTCATTTTCGACGCGTGTCGCTGTACTCTCGAGTAATTCAATGTCAATCTTGTAATTAGCGGATCAGAATTGCACAGCGTATTCCAGGTGGGGTCTTACCAGCGAATTTTACAAAGATAACACAACTTCCGGCGTCATAAATTTGAAGTTCCTCGCTATGAACCCGAGCATAGTATTGGACTTGCAGTGTTATATGTGTTTCAAGTCACTGTTGATAGTGACTTCGAGGTCTCTTTCCTCCTGCACTGCCTGTAGTGGTTCCCCACCCATGTCTGTAGTACGTGTGGTTACTATTTCTGGACCCGACCGACTTTACGTTTAATAGTGTTAAAGGACATTTGCCACTTTTCTGACCATTGAGTGATCTGGTCTAGGTCACTCTGGATAATTTTGAAACCGTACTGAGCATCGGAAGTGATGGTGTTGTCTTCAAGAAGCTTAACGAGTTTGTCTCTGATAATCTTCTAGCGAACTAACTTTTCCCGCCACTGAAGTCTAGTTAATGTGTTTGTATTTTAAGCCCACGCCTTTATCTCCTTTTTTGTAGATCGGTGTAACGTTCGCTTACTTCCAGTTTTCCGGGACTTTGTTTTGTTGTAATGACCGATTATTGATGGCGGAGGAGGAGGAAGAGGAAGAAGAACAGAAAGAGGAGAAGGAGGAAAATGAAGAAAAAGCGAAAGGGACATAAAGAAAAAGGAGGAGGAGGAGGAAGAGGAGGAGGAGGAGGAGGAGGAGGAGGAGGAGCAAGACTAATTGTGAGTAAGGGACAGGTTCATCAAAGGCTATGGAGGAAGTTTCTGTCCCTAGAGATTCGCTTTACGTCGTCGAAATTCGCAAACTTCAGCCTTCGTTAGTTAGGTGTGCTGGCCTGATAGGAGAGAGAGAGAGAGAAATAAAAATATTTCACAAATATTCAACCTACACATACGTCATGGTACTAACCAGTTGTTCTGTCTGTAATTCTTGATAAAACGACATCAAGCGGCCCCATGACGCTGAGTGTCTACCGTTTAAAGTTTGAAGGTGCCTATTGAGTGTATTTTTAAATGAATCCCTTCCTTATTCCGATCTCGTACAACGACGTATTTGTGAAAAAATCTCAGCAGTTTCAATGTATTTAATTATTGAAGCTTAGTGCCGGTATTTCATGTTCGCGACGTATCGTCATTTATACATAGTTTGGATCTATCAACATTATTTAAGCCATCAGTTTAATAAAAACACTCTCCCCACCTCTTTGGAAGGCTTCGTATCTGCTGAGGGAACTTGTTAAAACACGAACGAGGGTTCAATACACAAGAAATAGACATCTTGGTAACCCGACGCAGTTTTTCATCTTTTTTTTTTTTTTTTAGGAAATTCCTGTTAGCAAATCCAAAGACGTTGTATTCACTCTCCCAATATATTGTTGGAATTATTTAGGGCCCATTCAGGAGGGGCCGTGCCATTCCATAAGGACATTATCAAATAAGGATGTTAGATAACTGAGCATCCAGCTTTGTCTCTCTTTGTAGGTGATGTTATTTATTCTCAGTTCTTGGTTGGGTCTGTTTTCGATTTTTCTGAGTGTTTGAAAACTTCATCGATGCTTTTACCTATATTCGGTATGCATGGTGTTTTCGTTTATGGAATTGTCATCGTTGTCGTCGGTAATAACCGCGTAATCGGTACTGAATGCTAAAGGAAATAATTAGTAAGCATGTTCGCTCTAGTTTCAGTTGGTTCTAGGCCACTAGGTTAATTGCGCTGCCAATTAATAGGCATATCACTGTTACTGTCATACTTTTGCTGTATTTGTATTTGAAGAAAGAATAAATTAGTTTTACAATATGCGACAAAGATTGATGGCTGGCCTCAGTAATTTTGCGTCTTAGGGATTCACCAATGTCAGAAGAATTGAGGATGAGCGTATGGATGTATGCGGAGTGAGCCAGCCAGGAAATGACGACGTGTGGACGGTGTCATTTCGGGTATACACAATTCATGATGACGCCCGAAACGTGAGTGCAGGAAATGTTTTCCCTGTACAGAAAAGAGAGGAGGAGGAGGAGGAGAAGAGAAGAGGAGAGGAAAGGAAAGGAAAAGAGAGGAGTGGAATGGAGAGGAAAAGAGAGGAGAGAAGAGAGAGAAGGCGGTAGTGATGTTGCTTTGGAAAAGTAACCTGAATTAATGAGTGCGATGCCAGTGAGGGAAGAAGAAAAGGTATTCCTCATTTTGTTGTGCGTTCCAAAAGATCAAAACAGTAAAATAAATCCAAATATGTTCCATGGTTTGGTGCAGAAACGAAATCCGAACAAAATATGCTCGAGTGGACATCAGTAGAGCGGAAACTAAGCAATAAAAAGAAGAAATAAATAAATATTGAAACGTTATGAAGACGGCTCGCTTACCTTTTCATATGTTTTCTGACCTGTAAATAAAGACTGGCAGGCTGCTTACTTTTCCCGAGTGTCGCAAAGAGGGAAAACAACCCAAGCGAGGATGAGAAACAGCGACTGAATGTTTCTCGGAGTGAGAGAGAGAAAGCGAAATATGCTTGACTGGGGACGTCTACTCAAACAGATCGACGCCCTAAAACACATATTTGACAAGGCTTTCCTAGGGGCTTGAGGCATTCCCACAGTTACTTGTATGACCCTGCTGGTAGTTTGACCCTTCTTCTGTCCTCTGAACCTAAAAAAAAACTCATGAGAACCAGATTAATTTCCTTTTTGACCTTTGGAAATAGATGATGTGAGAGTTGGAAGGATCTGAAAATACCGACACTGGCCTGGATCAAAAGCATTTCCGTCATTTCTCCTCCTCCCGTTTTCTCCTTGCCTCACCTTATCATCCGTCCCCTCCTGCTGCTTTGGACGACATCTTTTTACTTGCGAGCTTTTTTTCCAGAATCTTCCGCTACGAATTTGTTGTTATTGGAAGTTATATGCAAAATACCACTTTCTCTTTTCATCTTTTGTGTTTTTTTTAATGTGACG